>NC_079457.1:19155129-19240129 GCF_903798145.1 Danio aesculapii
AGGGAGCTGAAAATATGCGTAAGCTCAGCCAAATCTCTCACCAACGTCAACCGCTGCTGATTTTCAAAGTGCCACTGAGGGTTGTGTTACTTGTGGGCATTTTATCAAGCCTCCTCAGACATGCAACTCAGCACTACATTCCACTCTGAAGAGCATGCCATATTTTCCATCGAGAGAGAGAGAAAGAGAGGGTACAGAAGGAAACAAATGGCCATAGGCAGGCAGTGTTGATTCAGAGGGACGTTCGGAGAAGAGTCACTGACCTTACATGGGCACCTTTCCTGCATATACCAGCACGTATAAGGTAAACCGATAGCCGGTTGAAATATCTCCCACTTACATAAAAGAGACAAAAGTGCAGACAGGACAGACATGGATTTTCTCACAAAGCTGACGAGGTCCCGCTTTGGAAATAAATAGTCAATGCCAGGCACATTCAGTGAGAGTTGAGAGTGGGCCACCCTTCCAAACGCCTGTGTGTTTGTGAAGCAGGAGTCAGTGTAAACAATAGGGGGTCCTGGTTCTTTATGGCTGTTCACACATGCACGCACTGTTAGGAGTTCTGAGCTCCATTAACACTTGTTATTACGTTCTTTTTTTTTTTCAATCAGATCAAAAATGGATGAACCAATACTGGTGTGAATGGAATCTGAGAGGTTTTGAGCTTGTTCGGTTTTGACCACTTCAAGAGGTAGTCAATAAGGTTACTTTCATAATGCAAACACAACAGCTGTCCAAATGTCTCCACCTACTGATGTTCTACTATTACTGAGTTAATATATGATTGTTATTCAATATGTTGCAAGAAAGCACACCATCTGACACAAATAAAATTTAAGGGACCTTGAAATATGAGTAGAAGGGTTCACAAGAGTCACATCTGAACTTATGTCAATACTATCTCGAAATAGTAGTGTCTCTTGGCTGACCACTTGTGATTGGATGACTGAAAATGCATGTTAATAGCTGGTGGACATACTGTTGGTCCAAATTATACTTTTGCTTGCACACAGTTCAGTTTAAAAAAGAGTGATGACTACACTTACCGGCCACTTTATTAGGTATACCATACTAATACTGAGTTGGACCTGCTTTTGCCTTCAGAACTGCCTTAATCCTTCATGGCATAGAGTCAACAAGCTACTGGAAATATTCCTCAGAGATTTTGGTCCTTATTGACATGATAGCGTCATGCAGTTGCTGCAGATTTGTTGGCTGCACATCCATGATGTGAATCTCCTGTTCTACCACATCCCAAAGCTACTCTATTGGATTGTAATCTGGTGACTGTGGAGGCCAATTGAGTACAATGAACTCATTGTCATGTTCAAGAAACCAGTCTGAGATGATTTGCACTTTTTGAAATGGCGTGTTATCTTGCTGGAAGTAGCCATCAAAAGATGGGTACACTGTGATCATAAAGGGATGGACATGGTCGACAACAATACTCAGGTAGGCTGTGGCATTGACATGATGCTCAATTGGTACTAATGGGCCCAAATTGTGCCAGGAAATTACCCCCCACACCATTACACCACCACCAGCCTGATCTGTTGATACCTGGCAGGATGGATCCATTCTTTCATGTTGTTGAAGCCAAATTCTGACCCTAAAATCCGAATGTTGCAGCAGAAATTGAGACTCATCAGACCAGACAACGTTTTCAAATCTTCCATTGTTCAATTTTGGTGAGCCTGTGTGAATTGTAGCCTCAATTACCTGGTTATTTGAGTTGGTTATTTGAGTTACTGTTGCTTTTCTATCAGCTCAAACCAGTCTGGCCATTCTCTTCTGACCTCTGACAACAAGGCATTTGCGCCCACAGAACTGCCACTTACAGGATACTCTATTTTTTTGGACCATTTTCTGTAAACCCTAGAGATGGTTGTGTGTAAAAATCCCATTAGATCTAAGCAGTTTCTGAAATACTCAAACCAGCCCGTCTTTCACCAACAACTAGACCACATTAAAAGTCACTTAAATCACCTTTCTTCTCCATTCTGATGCTCGGTTTGAACTGGAGCAGATCGTCTTGATCATGTCTACATGCCTAAATGCATTGAGTTGCTGCCATGTGATTGGTTGATAAGAAATTTGCGTCAACGAGCAGTTGGACAAGTGTACCTAATAAAGTGGCCAATGAGTGTAGATTATGAAACTCAGCAGAAGAATAGGAATTGTAACAATATTAAATTGTTAGTTTCTATTAATTAATGTGGTTAACTGATGTTAACTAAATATATACACAAATATAGCCACTGTGTAAAGTGTTACCATTAAAAAAATAAAATAAAATAAAATACAATATCATCATTTGCTAATTACTTTTTATTATAAGATACTGTTGACAGAACTCATAACGTGCTGTGTCGAGAATCAAAATTGTCATTGTGCAAAAATAAAGTTTTGATAGATGGACTTGTATCTCATTCATCCTAATTGTGTTAAATAAGGTCATGTCAGTAGAGATAATACTTTGTTATTGAAATATATTTGATATTTGCTTTAGTGATAGGTTAGTTTACTTAGAAAAGGTGCTTGACTTTGTTATTCTTTCTGTTGTATGAACAAGAAGTTTTTTTGGGTCACACCTGTCAGTAAATATGCCTGTCAATCCCAAACACTAGCTGTGTGAGGGTAATGAAAGATACACTGGATATTGGATTGTCCAGTTATAGCTGATTTGAATCAGTCTAGCTGATGACCCAGCCAAGATGGCATACCTCCAAAATTCTAAAAAAAGCCAACTAGGCCCACCTGACAAAGCGGGTATATCAACAAACCAGCTTTGGCTGGTTTAAGCTGTTTCTTTTTTTTCCAGCAGGGATGATCTGAACTGGTCTTAGCAGTGATGGGGAATGGGAAGTGAAATGCAGGGTCCCATTCCTGCCCAGAGGGGAAGACCCAAGAGTCGGCTCTCGCTTTCAGGGCCAAGCTCACATGTACAGGGAGCAGACACTGCTGTCAGATCTCGCTCACCTCTTCCTGTCAGCCAGCGGCTACACGCGCTTAGTGTCTGCTTGCTGCTGTGTGTTAGATGCTGCTGTTCTTGCACACAGGCATATACAGCTAAATTTGTTGCTGAAGTGCATGTGTATCTTTTCTTTCTGTTACGTTCACATATAGACAAGGGCACTGAGGTCTCTGTGTTTGGAATATTATATAACTTGTAGATACATTCACACAAAACACATTTTTCCATTCCACTGTGCTACATTTAGCATTGTTTTTCAATGTAAACACACAGTAGACAGACGTGTTTGACTGCTGCTCTTACGTCTTGAGTTTTTGCAATAACTAAGCAACCAAATAAATCTCTAAGCCTGTCTATTTTCTTCTCAAAAATGCATTTTTTGACCATGCAAATTGTGGCCTTAATTTTCTATTCTTAGCTGACAGTCACCAATGTGCTCTTCTGCTGCTGTAGCTCCTCTGCTTCAAGGTTTGATGTGTTGTTCATTCAGAGATGCTCTTTTGCAGGTCTCATTTGCAAAGTAATGTGTGAATTTTGGGTTACCTTTTCTTCATTTCGAACCATTTCACTTAGGAAGCTGCCACTCACACTTTCCTAGTCATGGTTGTGCATGAAAATTACAGTAGATGTGCAGTTTCTGAAATGTTCAGTTTAGCCCAATGACAATGACAATCATGCCACATTCAAAGTCAATTAATTAAATCCATCTTTCTTCCTCATTCTGTGGCTCGGTTTGAACTTCAGCAGATTACCTTGAACATGTCAACACACCTAAACACATTGAGTTGCTGCCAAGTGATTGACTAATTTACCACATTCTCACTCCCAACTCGTCTCATATTGACACTTGATCAGAGCCCCTTCACTTTGTGACGTTCTGGGTACCCCTTTGGCGTCCTTTTATGACGCCACTGGTCTTTTGCATTATGCGTTTCTTTAAATGGTTCACATGTATTTGTAAAAAAATCATTTTAGAAACTTACATACTTTCAGAAATATTTTATAGCAACTTCACACCTACACTAAAGTTACACACTTCTGAACATAAATAAGTAGCAGGCAAATGAAAACGTTCAGGTGTATTTATCATAAAAACCACCCATATAAAAGCGGTACAAATGAGTCGTGTTGTATTTCAAATATTAATTCATTCATTCGTTTTCTTTTCGGCTTACTCCCTTTATTAATCAAGCATCGCCACAGCGGAATGAACCGCCAACTTATCCAGCATATATTTTAAGCAGCGAATGCACTTCCAGCTAAAACCCAGCACTAATAAACACCCATACACTCTTGCAGTCACACCCGCACATACACTACGGCCAATTTACCTTATTCAATTCACCTATAGCGCATGTCTTTGGACTGTGCGGGAAACCGAAGCACCTGGGGGAAATCCATGTGAACATGGGGAGAACATGCAAACTCCACACAGAAATGCCAACTGAACCAGTTGGGCCAGTCGGCATTTCTTTCTTTCTTTTTTAATTATTTATTTTAAGCATTTATATACATACATACATATACAAGAACAAACTTTGGCTCGTACTTTAGACAAACAAAAGACAAAAAGAAAACAACAAAGAAAAGAGACAAAATAAACAAAACAAAAAACACATCATAGTCACAAAACACACAATCAAAACTAGAGAGGGTGTATAGCTTAAACCTCATAGGGGTCATTTGATTGCTCTTGAGATGTAGATTTGTCAAATAAATCAAGAAATTGACCACAAGTAGCCAAACATTTTTTGTGGAGCTAGTGCGTAAAAATCTGAGTCTCTCCATTTGAATAACAGACATCATGTCGGAAATCCAGTTCTGGAATGAGGGGGGTAACGGTGATTTCCAATTATTAAGCAATAGTATTTTAGCCACCACCATGCCTTGCATTAAAGACTCTTGCACTGTTTGAAGGAGAGAAGATGGTCAGTTGGCATTTCTGTGTGGAGTTTGCATGTTCACCTAGTTTTCGCATGATAAAACGTATGATGGATAAGTTGGTGGTTCATTCCGCTGTGGTGACCCCAAATTAATAAAGGGACTAAGCCAAAGGAAAATGAATGCATGAATGTCATTTAATCGTAATGATGAAACTGCCAGTGCTTTTCATGTCAGCATGTCTACCCAAAGTGTAAAGCAATGAAGGAAAAGTGACACTGGAGGGGTACAAAGTCTGTCAAAGAATGACGAGAAGTGGTTCTTAGTCATGAGTGAGGGTTTAAAGGGCCATGAAACCCCCCTGTCTCAGCAGGGTGTTTTCGTATCTCTAGTTGGAAAAAAGATAGGAAAGTGGGTGAGTCCTGCTTTGTTTAGGTCGGAGTGTCGAGTGGTGAAAGAGGGAAGAGTTTGCATGAAAAGGGGAGTTTCATTACGTGCACAACAGCTGATCTTCACAGCGGCAACACAAACACAGATGCATGGTTGATAGACAGTGGTTCGGAGAGCAGCATTTACAGCGTATCTGAAAGCATAATATTTTCAGTCCACAATATTGTAGGGATATTACTGTAAACTTAGCAACTAAATCATTTTGACTAAGGTATGTCGAAAAAAAACGAAAGAGTACTGCTGAGCATACTAACTAACTTTGAACGTCTGAATAAACAAAAACAAAGAACATTGATCACACACTTACCAAATCCGTAGTAGTTGTCCGTAGATACAGGACAATCAACATCAACTGGAACTCTTTTTTTAAAATTATTATTATTATTATAAAGAAGACGAGTGACAAATCAGGATTTAACCATTTCTAGATTCAAAACCTCTCGGGTAAAAAAATGTTCCTTACAAACATATTTTTGTTGAGTGTTAGCAGACCACTGTAATCCACACATGTGGCTCCACACATGAGCTGTGTTTTCATCATGTGGAAATGGAAACAAAACCATCTTTGCGGCACATTTATAAATGCAACACAATTCTTTCCGAACAATTCTTCTTCTGCTACTTGTTTGAATTACATTTGGCCACACAACATGGCGTCTCTGTGAACACTGTAACAGGTAAAAGGAGTCTTCGAAGCTATATCATGCATATTAATGAAGTTGCATCTCGTTTACAATAGAGCGTGCTGATTGGTTCGAACCGAGTCTTTTTCAAGAATTAATGAACAGATGTGCTAAAAAACTCAATGACGTCACTTTCTACCAACCGATTCAGACAGCCAATCTCCACACTGGAATTTACACAATGATCTTATCGCCGTGACGCAACTTCAAAATTGATTTTTAACCGGAAGAACTAATTTGCTCAAAACAATACAAAAACCACCAATTTTCACTTTTTAGGTAAATATATGTGTCCTAATAGTGTCTTTAGCAATGTGGGACACGTTTATGACTTTCAACATCTCAACAAATGCATTTTGGTGTTTCGTGGCCCTTTAGCACAGGTTTAAATTAGCCAGTGAGTGTGTGTATTCTATGATTGACTTTTGGTGCGACAAAAGGTTGTATAATTTCTCATTAGTGTGGAGATTTTAATGTATTTTAGAAGAATGTCTGCTTGTGAAACCTGCACTTTTGGCCAGTGGCAGAAATGTGCATTTAGGATCCAGTCAGTCCTGTCCTCATAAGTCTTGCAGATCCATTCCAGTAGGTCCAACTCAATGCCAACCAACATTAATTAACATAACTTCTGGAATAATGTGCATTTGTTATATCCAGTTGAGGTAAATTAAACTGGCATTTTTCCTAATTTTTTTAGACTTTCCTTGATCTTGTTGTGTGTGCAGACGTGCAAACATATAAACAGCCTGAAAAAAAGTATCTTAGAATTAGACTTTATTTTTAACTCTGGCCAGCAGGGAGGCATTTAACCCTGATTACTTTATAGGGCAACTCTACTTATTGGATGCTGGGATTTTGCAAATTTATTTAAACGCACAAGGCCTTAATAATCTGACTGATTAACAAGATGCACATCTGATATGATCACGGACCCCCTATTTTTTAATGCATATAAAGAGAAATCGTTCCCTGGTTGACTCATAAACATCCTCAAATCGCATTAGGTGGCTTAATTTCTTCTTTATTAATCATAAACGAACGCCATTTTGAGCTCTTGCAGCATTTTTCACTCCTAGCTTAAGATGCTTTGTCTAAAAATACATATGTAAAGATGTGGAGGTGTTATTGCCTCTTGTCACAGCCGTCACAGTTTAGCTCCCCTTGAACTGGGCTAATACTTGTCTATTCCGATTAGGATTAGTATGTGTCGCACTGACTCAGGCAGAGCAGGAAGGGCTTATAATCTAATAAATCTAGATAAAAAACACAGAGATTGGTTTACTGAGGAGAAGGATTTAGGGCTGACCATCTCGGAGTGACACGGGGGATTAGCCGGGCTTTCTGTGCTGCTCTCTACAGGCAGAGGGCGGCCAGAGGAAGCAGGAGGAGGCGTGGAGACACAGCGAGATGACCAGGCTTTATATTGCAGAATAGACAGTGAGTTTAACTGCTAGTGACAAGGTCAGGGTAAGGCTTGTACAAAAAGGCTTTGTTCCATATAGGCAGATTAAAAGGCTTGTCACCAGTTTTTATACTTTTGGGTCTCGTAGGACATATTAAGTGTTAATTTGGGGCAGAATTTGTCAGCGGGAAGTAGAATATATATATTATTACTTTTGCAGAAAGTTTGTTGAAGTCTTTTGGATGAACTTCGTTTGATGTTCTTGTTGAGTGATCCATGTATTTCCTTCCTCGGAGTGTTTTTATGTGAAGCTTTCCATATTTGTGTCTGTTGGCTGTGTGTAGCTGTGGCAACAGGCCAGGCCTGGGCATGTTACAGGTCTCCTATTTAACTTGGGTTTGACTATACTGTTTGTTTTGATTCATTTATTAAATGAAATAAAGTTTCAGCTCAAACCGTGTATTGTGGGTTTGTTTAATATAACAGGAGATGTGAATAGTATATTTTTTTTGTAGTTTTGTGTTTGTATTAAGATAATTGTTGCTTTATTTTTCATAAATGTGACTTTCAGAAGGTCATGATTCGCACTCGTTAAATAATTACTTAATATAGCTTTATTTGACATTCTCAGAAGATCTTCTCCCTCCACTCTCTAATTGCAGAGTCAATCACATTACTTCATTTGTTTGAAGCAGTGCTTAATTTGTAAATGAATAATTTCCGGAACAAAACCAGGAAATAAAAGTTACAGTGACCGACGTTACTAAGTAGTAGCGAAAAAGCATCACATTTCTAAACGGTCTTTAATTATTTTGTGCAATATATCATTATGGGTCAACCATGGATAAAAAAGCATGTAGCTACAAACATAAATCATGTGAAACTTCACTATTCAGCTTACTAACACCACTAGCTATGTCTCCATTCAAATTAACTTTATGTGCAAAACTGAATTATCTCATAAAAAACGAATAAAGCAGTGTTTCCATCCAACGAGTTAAAGCGAATAAAATTGTCACTTCCTGATTATCTGGCGGCAAATATCAACAGTAAAAATGGAATTTTCTGCGGTAAGAGAAGCTGCGTGAATCTTTTCTTCATTTAATGATATGTGGAGCACAGATGCTCTTGATTCTGGAGGTCATTAATTATATAATAACACTAGCACTGAGACGGTTAAGGTGTTTTAGAATGACCAAGACAACATTTCAGATGTTTTACAATGTGCTCAGCCTGCTGGTTTGTCCATTCACACACATTTTTATCATCACATGATCTCTTATATCAAAATCACATGACTTATTTAATGCGCATACTGGAATTTGTTCTGTAAACGTGTTTCCATCATAGTTTATGCACATCTTTTCTTACCGAATAAAAAGTTTATCCTGCTCAGTTTTCAAATTTTCAGTTTTCTTAATTTCAAAATTCTTGCACATTTTGGCGTTTCTAGCAACCGTTTTTTATGCGTATATCCAAAATGGAAAAAAAAAAACATTTAAACAATTATATTATATTGTTTTATTAGCTTTATGTCAACTTTTATAATTGAAAAAATGTGTAAATGTTCTTTATTTAAATAATGAAAACAGATTAAATAAAACATAATAATAATTTAGGCTTTGATAGGTTAAATGTCTCAAATTTTAAATTAGATATAGAAAAAAGTACAACTTATAAAAAGAGAAACCATGTATATATATTTTTGTTTTATTAGCTTTATACCAACTTTCATAATTAAAAAATATGTTTTAATGTTCTTTATTTAAATAATAGGAATAAAAAAGGACTAAAATATAATAGTAATTTAGGCTTTGAAGGGTTAAATCTCTCCAATTTTAAATTACATATGGAAAAGAGTGCAACTTAAAACAAGAGAAATCCATATATATTTTGTTGTTTTATTAGCTTTATGCAAACTTTCATAATAAAAAATGTTTTAAATGTTTTTTTTTTAAATAACAAACAGATAGGAATAAAAAGTAATAATAATTAAGGCTTTAAAGCTGAAGACGTAAAAAGGAAAGATATTGTGGATTTCATAATGTTACTGCCAAAACTTACAAAGTGCAAAGACTGATACTTTTCACTTTAACTCAGTAACCTTTTTATTATCTTTTTATTATTTTATTCAATACCAATAGCATTGTTACATGAACACTTCCAAGATTCCAAGATTACTGCCAGCAAAACAGACCAAAATAATGAATTAATAGTAATGTTGAAAAAAAAAAAAAAAAATCAGTCCACTTTTAAAACTAGACCAAAGAAAGCTGGTGCTGATGTTTGAAACTGTGACCTGACATTCTAATATTTGCGTTTATTAACAATTCAAAGAGTTGCTCCGTATCATAAGGAGAAGACTTTCAAAGGCAAAAGAGCACAGCCCCACCAAACCGCTTTTCCTCTTTCCTTGGGAGACAGTTAGCAATATCATCTGGCAATTAAGAAGAAAACGAGAGAGAAATGGAAAAGCCAATTACCTCTCCGAGTTAGCTAAAGGCCATTTAAACAGTGTGCCCATGACATAATAATGTTTATTGTAAATATTATAGTCAGAGCCGGAGTGAGCCTGGCGTGAGAGGGAGGGAAAAAATGGCATCAGTCTGAGACAGAGAATAATTTATTAAGATCTGAGATGCGCCAATTATGTGGAAAGGACCAAAAAGAAAAAAAAAGAAAAAATCAAACTCTCCAGGAACCGCATACATGATTGCAATCTTGATTAAATCCCCCTGGATCTAATGAGTTGATTTTCTGCTGTTAATATTGCATTGGCTGATGATGGATTCGTTAAGATAATGGAACGGAGCTAAAATATAAATGACTCCCTGTCAAGGAGCAGATTTTTGTCATTTTGCGCCTGACACCTCCACCGTGGGGATTTGCTAAGGCTCTTTTTTGAGCCCAGATTGGCCAGATCTGGAATACTAATTTTCTCCTGCCAAGACTCATGATGCCAAAGCGCACCCCCTCCCACACGCTTGGTAAATATCCCCTTTTTCATCCCAATCAAGGCAGCTGGATGAAGCATTACATGCGCATATCTGTTCCATAGCAGCTAATAAAGGCCATTTACATTCCGCCGTATTTTCAAGGTAAACATTTTCATTTTTTCCCCCACCTTTTGTTGTTTCTCATATCGTAATGATCCGCAAAAGTAATGAAAGCCATCGGGTGCTGATGAACTGGTTGTATTGACTTGTTTCTGGAGATGAATATATGTTGCGGGCCGACTCGGGTGCAGACCCGGGCCGCTGGATCCGCCTCACTTCATATTAAATGGCCTGTCACTTAGGCCAACAAGATACATGAAATGTGCTCCATGTAGCATATTGATCTCGAGCTTTACTCCAGTCACGCGAGCAGGTTATACAGATGTGTAGATGAAAGTTAATGCAGAAAGCATTTCTCTTGGAATTAGCAGAGATTATGCGCTGGCATTGAAAGCAGTGAAGCAGAGATCATGAATCAGAGTGATGGTGGGTAGTTATGGTAACATGGCTAATCGGATGTGCCAGGGAGGTTCTCTGTGGAAATGAAAGAAAGTTCAGTAACGTGGTGATGTATGAACTCTCAAGGTGTAAGTATAACAAATTGCTCTCGCTGAGATTAAAAAAACGAATTAAAGTCGACACGAAATGCAGTTCGCAACCAATTTTGCTACTTATGTATATCCGAGTGAAACAGGGTATTTTGTCCATTGGGAATTAATTGTATTGTTCCATACCAGGATGGAAGTGATTGGTGGGAGAAGGATTTGTGATTTTATTGAGTTATAGGTTTAATTATTCAGCCCCTGCAGGTTTGTGTGGGAACTACACCATTCTAAAAATTCTACAAAAGTCAAAGGCTGCTCTGATTGTAGTTAGCAATAATTCATTGACTTTATTGAGTTTTCCATAGACAAACTGTAGATTTGAAGTAATTAGGCTATATAGATATAAATAATCTACTATTCCGTCTATCCATCCATCATTCCATCTATCCGTCCATCCATTGGAACTTGTTAAAAGAAAAAAAAAAATAGGATGTTGGTTGTTTCACTTTCAGAAGTCCTATAGTGATTAGATTGCTCATGTAGAAGGCAGTATGCAATGACAAAAGTCATAACAAATTAAAATGACTAAATTGGGTCAAATATGGGCAAACTCAACCACTGTGATAAGGTTGGGTTAAGAAATTAAAATTAATAAACAATTGAAATCTAGCAATTGTGTTGGCCATGTTTTACCCAAATTTGGAAATAATTTTTTTAGAGTGTAGATTTTGGAAATAACCTCAGATTTCATGCAACTTTAAAGTGATATCCATCCATCCATCCATCCATCCATCCATCCATCCATCCATCCATCCATCCATCCATCCATCCATCCATCCATCCATCTCTCCATACATCCATCCATTCATCCATATTAAATATAACATTTTTTGTTATAATAATAAACAACCCATTTAACTATTTATGTTACGTTACAGACATAAAAAATTGAAGTAGAAGCACAAAATAATAAAATAAATCCATTTACAAAAACTGCAGAAGTTACTCGCTTTTATATGCTGTTTTGTTCACTACAGTCAATTTCCATGTTATTATTGATATTATCTGTATAAATATATCTAGGTTGCTTTTTTATTATATACTTAGTTTTTATTGATTTTTTAGGAACATATAAGCAGTGGGAACAAAACAAACTAATAAACAAACAAAAAATAATAATACATATATAAATACATATACATATATACTCAAATACATCCATTCCACACATGTATATCTATATACATACATATATAAAAATATTAATTTAACCTCATCAAAAATAAATAAATTAATTAATAGAATAAGTATAAAATATAATAAAAGGTTGCCAAACATATTCTCGCAATGATGCATAACCTCCAGAGTTCTGTAAATGTTAAATTAAAGATAATTATATTGTCGTTGTGCAGAAAGCCAGCCATTTACGCCATTTCTTTTCAAAGATCTCTATTTGTAATTGAAGTACATGTGTCATTTTTCCCATTTCCTCAACTTCTGCTACTTTTTTTTTTATTATAGTAATATAATGCGTGGTGAACAATAAAGGGCAAGTCTGTGTGTTTATAAAGTAAATGGGGTCAGTTTTGATTTAAAGTCGGCCACGAGATGAGCTCACTTCCCCAACGACTTTGCCTTTTCTCCTGATCGTCTTAATCGCAATTGTGGTGGTTTTTCATGCTCTCGCTGACCTCGACCCCCCCCTCCCGACCCTCTGTCTTTTTTTTATATTACCGGGGAAACAGTGTGATAGAAGCTCACCCCCGGCCCTTTCTTCCATGTGTCACTTTTTTTGTCTCGTTACATGGTTTTGCTAAAAAGTTCTTTAATCAATCAAGTACGAGGCAGAAAATAGGCTTTGTCACGGCCAGGCCCGGGGTCGTGTGATGCTCGCTTTGCGCACTGACAGCTCCTCAAAAGGGCCAGAAAGGAATATTTTGCAGGGAAAATAGCGGTTTCCATGGTGCCGCCACTTGTTGCACATCGCTCACCATTCTTCGCTCCCACGTGAGCGCCGCATTTCAAAGAGATGGACGACAAAAATTAGGGCAGGAGGGCAGGGTGGGGTGCAGAGGTAGCTGCCCCTCGGCCCAGTGTCCTTCTCTCCAGCAGGCAGCGGAGAATAGCAGCCAAAAGTGACAGCAAAAAGGGGGGCCTTCTCGCCTCTGTCAGCTCCGCATAAGCAGCGCTATTAAGTAAATGTTCGATTTTTCATTGTGCCACAGCCACTGAATAGCGACTCAGAGGGGAGTACGTAAAGAATGAAAAGGTCTGAGCCAGGGAGGAAAGGCTGCTCGTTTTAATGGCTCTCGAAGTATGTCATCTGAATCACGTAATTAGCGATTAGCTTTTTATTCCAGCCGGCTCCGCGTCCACCAGAAAAGGGTTACCAAGTTTCTAATTTTATAAACTGTTACAAACACAGCCAGGAAATGGAAACAATGGATCGGCCGTAAATCCAAACTAAGAGGACAGAGGATTGTTATCTCAAGCTGTTTTGTATGCTACTTTGAATGTGTATGTTCCTGTTTTTAATTATTAAACCTACAGGTCCTCTGTGGATTCGTCTGGGAGCAGCTAGCTTTGCTTTCAGGATGGGAAGCTGTCATGTAAGAGTTTTGTCATGCACACTGACCCTGGGGGTTTAAAGAAAATCAAGTTCTGTGGAAGAAAAAAAAGCAAATCTTTAATGGATGTTTTCTTCAAGGTGTGAGATGCACATTAACAGAACTTGCTCTCCTGGTTCACGTGCTTGGAAGTATATTTCATGCCTGATTTGATCTTACAGCAAGACTACTTTCACCTTTCCTTGCTTTTTTGTTTGTGAAATGACTTAATAAGGTCAGCTTTTGTGTGTGTGCATGTGTGTGCTCGTGTGACAGGGTGATTTTAAACAATTTGCAATCATTTCCATAGCATCATCACCAGGCACAATAACAAACAAGGTTACTGCTTCCCTTTCAACGCTTCGTGTCATGTACATGACCGTTTCTGTGTTTCTAGCGCTGGGAGGAGTGCGGCGCTCATCACTTTCTGTTGGTTTAACAGGTGTCGCGCCTCATGTTAAAAAGTACTGCGCACTCTTGATTGAGTTCCTTAACTAACCCACGACAGTTAACTGTGCCTGCAAGCTAAAGGTAGCATCTAAATGTCATGTTTTCGTGTCAACTGTCCGCTGCATAATTTCTCGCTGAACGAAGCCTAGTCGTATGTGTCAATAATTGGCGTGCTAGTTTGTCTTTGAGATCCTCTGCAATCTGCTGTCAGTCTTCAGGAAAGGTTAAGGGGGTGCTGGGATATCTTCCTTGATGGCGTTTTATCATGCGAAGCATGCCCTGTTTCCTGATGAATATATTAAAATTATTACTGTGCAAACAGACTTTCTAATTACTGACCTGCTTGCCATTGTACTCTGCGTTCTTTCTTCGTGTTTTTTTCCCCTCTCTCTCCCTCGCTCAATCTCTCTCTCTTTCTTCATGCCTTGTTTATTTATCTGCACCAGTGAATACAGAATAGTCAGAGCAATGTCATTTCCATCCACATGAAAATGATTTTGAAAATGCCAATCTTGCCTATTATACAGTGTAATTACAAGTCTGGTTTTTTATCGTATCTTTAACCAATGGGGAGACCCTTGAGAGGGTAAATATCTCATCTATGCTCTGTTCCAAAACCTAGCGCGCTTCCTTCCGAGACGGCATTGTGAGACGTTGCAGTGGATAGGTGGCTTAATTATTCTGCCTTGTTTTAGCCAAATACTTAGGCGGCGTAGTGGAACAACTGATCCAAAATTGTTGATACAACTTTCATTTAGATAAATACAGGAAAACATTGCAAAGAATTTGATCATTTTTACATTGGATTGTGTTAAATATTTCTGTTTGTGTGTTACATAGTATTATGCTATATTGGGCAGGCTGTTAACTGCAGACTTGAGTCTTCTGTGTAGAGCACTATATTTGTACCCTTATGAAAATTAACCATGGTTTTACTGTAGTTCAAATGTAGAAACTAATTTTTTCTTACCAAGTAGCATGCAAGCTATGGTTAGGAAAAATATAGATAATTTGGGTTTACCATGGTATGTTTACAATAAAAAGTCTTCATATTAGTTGTTGTTGGTTGGCCTCTGTTAGCTTAGCAACATGACAACATCAAACTTGATTGGGGCTTACTTTTTGAAGTGTTGTTTGCACAGTGTAAAGTTGCTATTGAAGTTGTCTGTGCCAAATAAGTCACTTGTAACGTTTCATGATGATGATAAAGGTCAAGATGCTCCTTTAGAAGGCAGCTGCCTTCAGTTTGTAGAAGTATATATTGTGCCAGGTAGGTGATGGCAGAGGAGGCTTGAAAGAAATTATATATTTTTAATTTAGATGCAAAAAGTTCTAGTTAAGAAAAAATTGTGTCTTTGAAGTGTTGTCAAACTGAGTATTTTATGAATGATGTTCAGTGCATGCGGAAAGTGTTCATAGAGCTTAAATTTTTCCACATTTTTTTATGTTACACCCCTATTCCAAAATGGATTCAATTCATTTATTTCCTCCAAATTCTACACACAATACCCCATAATGACAATGTGAAAAAAATATTTGTTGCAAATTTATTAAAAATAAAAAACCTGAAAAATCACATTTTAGTAAGTATAAATATTCACAACCTTTGCTGTGAAGCTCTAAATTGAGCTCAGGTACCCTCTGTTTCCACTAATCATTCTTAAAATGTTTTAGCAGCTTAGGTTGCAGAAAAATGTCTGCTGTACTGAAAGTTTAAATGAGCACAGTGGCCTCCATCTTCCATAAGTGGAAGATGTTTGGGACCACCAGGACTCTTCCTAGAGCTGGCCGGCTATCTAAGTTGAGTGATCGGGGGAGAAGGGCCTTAGTCAGGGAGGTGATCAGTAACCTGTCTGAGCTCCAGCGTTCTTCTGTGGAGAGAGGAGAACCTTACAGAAGGACAAGCATCTGTGCAGCAATCCACCAATCAGGCCTATATGGTAGAGTGGCCAGATGGAAGCCACTCCCCCCTGGAATTTGCCAAAAGGCATCTGAAGGGCTCTCAGACCATAAGAAACAAAATTCTCTGGTCTGATGAGACTAAAATTTAACTCTTTGGAGTGAATGCCAGGCGTTACGTTTGGAGAAAACCAGGCACCGCTCATCACCAGGCTAATACCCTACATCCTTATACCCTATACCCTAATCCCTAAAGGGAAGCATGGTGGTGGCAGCATCATGTTGTGGGGATGTTTTTCAGCAGCAGGAACTGGAAGACTAGTCAGGATAGAGGGAAAGATGAATGTAGCAATGTACAGAGACATCCTGAATCAAACCTGCTTCAGAATGCTCTTGACTTCAGACTGGGGCAACGGTTCGTCTTCCAGCTGGGCAATGACCCAAAGCACACCCCAAAATATCAATTGAGTGGCTTCACAACAACTCGGTGAATGTCCTTGAGTGGCCCAGCCAGAGCCCAGAGCTAAATCCTATTGAACATCTCTGGAGAGATCTGAAAATGGATAGAGCTTGAGAGGTACTGCAAAGAGGAATAGGCCAAAAATTCCCAAAGAAAGGTGTGCCAAGCTTGTGGCATCATATTCAAAAACACTTGAGGGTACATACTTATGTACATGTGATTTTTCAGGTGTTTTATTTTTAATAAATTTGCAACAATTTCAAAAAATCTTTTTTCACATTGTCATTATGGGGTATTGTGTGTAGAATTTGGAGGAAATAAATGAATTTAATCCATTTTTCAATAAGGCATAAAAATGTGGATAAAGTGAAGTAAAGTGAATACTTTCCGGATGCACTGTCTATGATCTTATGCACATCAGGCAAAGGTCAAATTAGAGTTGAGACTTATAAAATATGTCTTTTTTAAGTCTATAAAAATATACAAAAAAAAAAAAAAAAAAAAAACACGGGATGCTGGTGTTTTTACTTTAAGAAGTCCCATAGTGATTAAGTTGCTCACTTAGAAGGCAGTATACAATGACAAAAGTCATAACACACTAAAATAACTAATTTGGGTCAATTATGGGCAAACTCAACCACTGTGTTAAGGATGGGTTAAGAAATTAAAATGTGTTTTTTTGTAAATGTTTTTTTTTTTCTTATAAATATGTGAATGCTTTAACTTAAGAGCTTAGAATGATATAAGACACACACAATTTGGACAGAATGAAAAGATCAAACATGTGTTATATCACAGGTTACATAACTGCACCCAGATAGGGTATAGGTGTGTCTCTTATATTATAAAGAATGAGGAATACCACACTTTCTCATGCGTTTGCGAGAGAGAGAGAGAAAAAAATCTTGGCAAACGCCATCAGTGGATCATCATAAATCTCAAACATGCACTTGATTAGCCTCTCTATTATGTTTGTGTTCTCGTCGCATTGGTGAAGAATGTGAAATATGGGGAGGTTGAAAAACAGTCGCATTCCTCCCAGTTTCAGGCCGGCTTTTGTTCTGTTTCCTTCTCAGCAGGATTCTCGAGATCCAAAGGCACAAAATGCAACATTTTCTTTTGGGTCTTTCGTATGGTATCGCTGGCATGCGTATGACGTGTGCGCTGCGCCAAACGTGTTATTAAAGTCACCTATTTACCGGCACATTCAGCCCGCGCCACTTGATGCAAAAGGGCAAGCCTGTTGTTTACTCTGCGCCAGAGATGTTGCACAGGGGTTTGATCTGGGGAGTTGATAGGAGCGGCAATTTAAAGAGAGGACACTGCAGCTCCCAACAAAAACAATTAAAGGAAAATGAAAGGCAGCCCCTACGGGTTAAAAATAGAAAATTAGCAACATGGATGCTGGAATGCACGGCTCCCCCTCATCCCAAACTTACGGGGCCTGCATTGTTATGTACGATCAGATCTGCCAGTTCCTCCTCTAAGCTCCTTGTCACATTTTGACTTAATGAAGTGCAACTTAGAAGGGAATTGGGTTCATCATGCTAGTCGCACGATGCTCCCTTGTTGTAGCAAACAGGGGCGGCGTGGGACCAGAGCGCTACAGCGCGAGTCGTTATCATTCCGGTCAGTCTGTTTAACACAAAATTAAACAAAGAACTAATTAGTGCCTCATGAATTAATAACTGCACTGTTGCCGAGTAGAAGTTAGGTTGCTGAGGGGAGATATAAAATAAGTAGGAAGATCAGGTTAGAATTATTATTACTTTTTCGCTTGCTTGTGCTCTCAAGGTTAGGAAACTTTGCAAGTCGCCACAGTCTCTCACTTGAGTTTGTTTTTTAGTGTGTGTGTGTGTGTGTGTGTGGATTAATTGTTGGATGCACTTAAAGACCCTTAAAGATAGTTTTCTTGAGATATAGTGGAACAGGAAGTTTGGGCAGGATTTGTCAATGGGCTCATCCATTGGCAAACAGGCTTTAGTTAAGTCACTGAACAATGAGCCATGATTTGCTAATGATTAGCTGGTTGCAGATGGTCTAGGGGAGGAGCTATTTCATTTGAGATGATTTGATTGGGTATAAACTTGGGCAGTGCAGGATGAGTCATTAGTCATCATGCGTCATTTAGGATCTGTTTTCATGCACAACAGTATGCACATTTGAAATGTTTTTAAAATTTAAGAGTATACTAGCATATAGATGTACTAAAAACAAATGTACTTCATGCCAAAAAGAATCTTTATTAAATTGATTAAATCATTCAAATTAAAATGATTCACATGAAAAACATGCCAGTTTACAAGATTTAGGTTGTTAAAAGTGGAGTGGTGCAGTGGCGCAGTGGTTAGCGCTGCAAGAAGGTCGCTGGTTCAAGCCTTGGCTGGGTCAGTTGGCATTTCTGTGTGGAGTTCTCCCTGTGTTGGCGTGGGTTTCCTCCGGGAGCTCTGGTTTCCCCAACAAGTCGCTATAGGTGAATTGGGTAAGCTAAATTGTATGGGAGTGTATGGGAGTGTAATGAGAGTGTATGGGTGTTTCCCAGTGATAGGTGACGGCTGAAAAGGCATCCGCTGCGTAAAACATATGCTGGATAAGTTGGCGGTTCATTCCTCTGTGATGACCTCTGATTAATAAAGGAATGAATTAAGAAGGAATTAAGAAAAGAATAAATGAATGAGATTGGTAAAAAGTGAGGCAATTTGTTTCAGTATCAAGATAATAATTTCTTCCGTCCTCTCATAATATGCAGCAGAGACCAGCTATAAATAGTGTCTACAAAAAGAGTATTAACAAACTTTGCTTTGTTTGCTTGAGCATCCCAGCCAGTTCACATGTCAACACCTGGAGTTTTTATTTAGAGATTTGACTGATAGCAGCCAGTTTTTGAAAACATGCGAAAGATTTGCAGAGCGGATGGCAACATCAACAGCCTGTGGTATCAAGACATTTGTGCTGCCATTACATTACAAACCAAAGGAGAGGGCAAATTATTCAGCAGGATAGCGCTCCTTCTCATACTTCAGCCTCCACATCAAAGTTCCTGAAATCAATGAAGGTCAATGTGCTCCAGGATTGGCCAGCCTAGTCACCACACATGAACATTACTGAGCATGTCTGTGGTAAGATGAAGGCATTGAAGATGAATTCAAAGAATCTTGATGAACTCGGGTAGTCCTGCAAGAATGCTTTCTTTGCCATTCCAGATGACTTTATTAGTTAATTATAAGTTATTTGAGTCGATTTGAGAGATGTATGGATGCAGTCCTCCAAGCTCATGGGAGTCATACACATCTTTTTCCACTGCACCATGACTTCATATTCTATACTGTACATTATTTTTGTTAAGTGACAAGACCTTTGTCTAAGCAAAGTCAGATCTTACTAGCCTAATTAAATAATTATAAATCAAGGCATGATCATATTTTATTTTGGTAACTAAGTATAATCTAGAGGCCTTTCATATAAGCCACTTCTGATACCAAACGATCGACTAGAAGTCAAGTTATTATTTGTTGTTCCACATACTTGGATAGGTGACAAGACTTTTGTCAGGTAGTGTACATGATGTATTTCTTTATTGTTGTTTATTTATTGTTGGGTATTCACTATATGCTTCATGGGATTGTAGTTCTGTCTCCATAATCTTTGTATTTTTGTGTGATGTTGATATACTGCTTTCAAATCAAAGTGTTTATAGTTCCGATGTCTAGTTGGTTGATTTGGTTTATATATCAAACCTCTTTAACATTTTTTTTTAAATGCCTTATGTAAATCATGCTATAATTTACTCACCCTTCACCTGTTTAAAAGTGTTTTTTTATGCTGGTAGCTGGCACTCATTGACTTCCATAGGATGTATTTTTTTCCTTGGGTTGAGCAACAATCTATCTTCAAAGTATCTTCTTTTGTGTTCAACAGAAGAAAGAAACTCCTAAAGGTTTAAAACTGTACGAGTGGTGAGTAATCACCACTCATGGGCATTTACATTTTTTGCATGAACTGTCCCTTTAAAGCCGTTTTTACAGCTGCAACTGGTGCCCCTAGTGGCACAAAAACATCACACTTTTAAACAATCAATAAATGAATAAAGTCAAGTTCAAATTCAACACCTTTTGGTTTTTAAATTTGGAATAACTATGAATTCTCCTGCTGTGTGCTCATCTCATAGTGTTAAACAATGCTTATCTCACTTTCTCATCCACGCTCGGTTAGGCTGTGCTGTTCAAACCACATATATCACCAGCCATCTCATCATGGATGTTTGCTTACAGAGGAATCAGAAGAAAGTGGTCACAGTTGGCTTGGCTTTACTGCCCACTGTAATATGAGTGTTGTGCTGGCCTTGGTTAATGCACGCTGGCCAAGGTCATAGTGGCTAATAAAATCCTCCCTCAATCAGATTTTAGGATTACTGATTCTAAGTAAATTATCATCAGCAAGCCGCGTTAGAATATTTGTGAAAAACTAGCTAACTGATGGCACACCTGCTCTCCTGGGCTCGGATGAGTAATGCGAGCGGGGTTTGTGGTGGGTTTCTGTCACCTGTCAGTCCCCACCAACTGCGCCACCATACAGTAGCTTTCTGTGTGTACGCAATGGGTCACGACGGGGGCCGTTTGAGAGCCTTTTGTTCAGTCAGCCTTGGGTTTTTGCGCCCAGAATGTTAAAAGGATAACATATCTTTACATTTAGACAGCTCTGTGTGGATATGGAGGTATTAATGGAGTGTTTTATGTAATACCTGATTAATAGAGGTTTGGATTTTTATTTACTCTAAACTGTTTTTTCTCTCTCTTTACAGATGAAGTAAGCCTGTGAAGACTTCTGTCAGAGAAAGCGAGGTAGGGGAAGCATGTACATTGATTGATTGTTCCATTGTTACCCACAAATGACACACATTGACAATGTTTTTATTCATTTATAGATTAACAGGAATATGCTTATGCTTTTTTGGTTTTAGGCCAAACAAACTAAAAGCAATCAATCTCAAGCTCTCCAAATTTACCCCAAAAAAGTATTTAAAAATAATAATAAAAATAAATAAAAGTATTCAATGATCAAAAGACAAAAAAAATCATAATTATGATTATTGTGGGCAATTTTGGGTCACAATTTTTTGATGGTGCGTTGGTTGAATTTTAATCATATTGCAACTAATTCTTATTAGATTATAAGTAGACTGTTAGGTTGGGGTTAGGGTTAGTGTAAGTTGACATGTACTTGCAAAGTTTCTTATAGTCAGTTAAATGTCTGTTAAAGGAGCAGTATCAACAGATATTAAGCAGACAGTCTGCTAATACCATCAAAATAAAGTGTTACCCAATATTGTAATCATAATTATTTAAACAATTATAAGTGGGTTAAAACTTGATTAGTAATGAGTCTGCTGCAGGAATATAGCCTGCTTTCACTTTAAGAGCCACGTGCATGTGATTTACTGTTACACATGCATTTTCATTCTCAACTCTTTATGTTCATTTATTACAAAGCAAACAAGGGTTTATGACAATGCCCTTGTTCTGTTCATCTCTGAGTCTGGTGGCATACACAAAACATCACAAGTTCTCTTACACACTTTTACAAACCTGAATAAATCTAATAGATTTCAGTAAATCACATACATACTGTACCATGTAGTCAGGTTGGATAATTTTACTGCAGGGTTGCCCAAACTCAGTTCTGGAGGGCCAGAGTCTTGCAGAGTTTAGCTCCAACCCCAATTAGACACACCTCAACCAGCTAATCAAGCACTTACTAGGGCTGTTTCTCAATATGCGTTCTTCAGCAATTTTGCATCCTTGTGGTCTCGTGTAACACCATTATCAACCGCCAAAGTTCAGTTCCAAAACTCAGTTCAGAGATAACACTTATTTATCTGAAGAATTTCCCTAAATGAGATGATGAAAGTAAACATTACCATGAAAATTTTAATTGCGGTATAAACACATTGAGTTTATGAGGGGTGTACTTATATATGATGAGAACTGTACTTACTAAGGTTGCACGGTTTACTGGTACTATGGTAGTATCGCGCGATACTATAGCTCCAAAATTCTGCCGGTGCCACTGTAGTTTGTAAACGATAGTATCATCATTAATGGTTTATCTACAATAGTAATGTTGCATGTGGAAAAGTCACTAAAATACTCACACGTTTGTGCAACAATAGACCGTTTTATTTGAATGGTTTGTAGAGCCCTTGAAGGTTGCAATACTGAGTAGAGTTCGTACCTTTCATCGTGCCAGTTGCACGTTTTCTAGCGCTTTAATTCGAATGCACATCTGAATTGCTTCATTTCTGTTACTGTCAACATGATATAGTAGCTACAACAACTACGACAATCTCTTTAAAAGTCACTCACAAAGTGAAATTTTGACTTATTTTGTATTGTTACCTGAGAAGATAAAAAAAATAGATGAAAACCCGAAATAGCAACAGGAAACATTGAAACAATTTTTGAGCCCTTCATAAAGCCTAATTTTATTGGAAAAAGGCTATTTTGTAACAAATTTCATTTGGTATAATTTGTATCTTTATTTAAATGTATTTTTGTTGGTCAGTTATCTACAAAATAAACAAAAAGAATGAATACATTTTAGATGAAGTGGAGTGGAAATAATACTTTTTTTGCCTTAAGGGAACTATGAATTACATTGAAGTAGGCCTATTATGACAAAAAATATAGTATTTCTGACAATTTTCTTTATAATTTGAGTTATGAGTTACAGTATTGCAATACGACTTGGTATCATGATACTTCAGCTGGTATAGTATCGTAAGAATTGTAAATAATTGTATCACAATTGTCAACCCTAGTACTTACACAAGGTTAGGGTTAGAATGCAGGTTAAGTTTATGTTTTGTTGCATGTTACTGTATGTGAAATTAATTTAGTACAAGGAACATGTGTAACAAAGACACCTTAAAATAAAATTTTAGGGTAAAAATGAAAAATTCATATTTAAAACGTTCTAAACAGTGATCGCTAGCTTTCAGTAACTAGCGTACAGGTCTTTTGTACGTCACAGACTATAAAGCCACACAGCAAGTGATTAAATGCCAGCAAAACGTAAAGGTTTTTAGATTTCAAGGTGATTTCTTGCCAGCTATGTCAATTTTAAGTTTGCAGCGTTTGTTAAAAGTGCATGCAGCTCAGCACAAGGTTTTCCATTATCATCATATTTAGCCCTTGACAGCTGCCATCTCCATAAGCATAAGATGCCACACATGATTAACACAGCTCATGGAAGTTTACGGACAAAGTTAAGAGCGCGAGGATCTGCTCAGTGGGATGAATGACAGTGTTTTGCATGGCTTTGCCCGTGGCTCCTGAGTCAGCGCAGAGGAGTGATGTCGAGCGTTGTCTCGTGTCAGTCTCGGGGTCGTCCTCATGTCCAGGGGGTGCTGGCCTGACCATGATACGCGGCTCACAGAAACCAACACCCCTTTGTCCTGCCAGTGTCTTTCAGCGCTGGGCCAAATACACACTTGCAGCATCAATCACGGGCAAACTATGTCTAAACAATGTCTCGGCAGCCACCGGCAGTCATGCATGGCTGGGCAGGGAATGGAGAGAGAACAACACAGATCATGCTCTTTGTGTCAGGCGATATGTGGAAGAGATGTTCTCCGATTCAAACGTCTTTGTTCTTTACAGGCTTTTTAAGTCTCATTTTTTCTGAGAAGATAAGAGAGTTTGACTATGCTGACAGGTAACGGTGGATGGTGTGAGTCAGAGTAAAAATATAGATCACAATTTTTTTTTTATTTAATTATGCAAATGTAGAATGAATTTTAAATGTGATTATGTTTTTCATTAATTTAATTATTGTGAATTTTTTGGTAGAAAAAATAAATTATTTATTTTTAATGTGTGTTTTAGCTTTAGATTTTAATCATTTAATTGGTTAAATAATACATATTTTGTACATATGTTAATTAATTTTAAACGTAATTGATTATCAGTTTTATTCATTCATTAAATAGTTCTATTTGGCTTTTAAACACTTAAAAAAAATTTATAATAATAATTTTAAAACAATTTAAGCATTATAACTTTAAGAAAATGACTGGGAAAGCCAAGAAAATCAACACTATACCGAATTACACTTTGTGGAAAAAGCAAATAATATAATAATAGCGTAGATAGAAATTGGAGATCAAAATATTGTGATTAACGATTTCCCGATCAGGTTTTTTTTTTGCCCTGGAGTCCAAGTTGATTTTGAGTATCTAACGATACTGAAAGCAGATCCGAAACTTCTATAATACATTTTTAAAAATCAAATTTTTTCTCTCTTCTTCAAGCTCTCCTGCAGTGTGAGCTGACTCATCTTTAGTTGGGTTCCCTGGGTAAACTCGCTGTGTCGGGTGTTTGTTTTTGAGGTGCCTTATCATGTTTGTTGTGTTAAATGTAGCCTTTTTCTTTCCACCTCTTGCGATCCCAAGTTTACATATTTAACAGTTTGCTATGGCAATATTGTCATCATCAACTTTATAATACAGATGATGCTGCCAGACCGAAGACGTACTCGCGCCTTCCACTTCAAGCTGCTTCTGTGTTCTACTTTTCCGGCATTTAACCAATAGCGTCTCTGCAACAAAAGGATGTCATGCCGCATGCAATGCTGTTTCTGTAAAGTCAAGAAAGAGGTCTAACTCTGTGCCACTGCATACAGTTAAAGTGAGAATTATTAGCCCAAATTATGTTTAACAGTGCAAGGAAATTTTCACAGTATCTCTGATAATATTTTTTTTTCTTCTGGGGAAAGTCTGATTTGTTTTATGTCGGCTAGAGTAAAATCAGTTTTTAATTTTTTTAACACCATTTTAAGGTCAAAATTATTAGCCCCCCCTTTAAGATATATATATATTTTTTAGCTAGTCTACAGAACAAACCATCGTTATACATTAAATTACCTAATTACCCTTCCCTGCCTAGTTAGCCTAATTAACCTAGTTAAGCCTTTAAACGTCACTTTAAGCTGTATAGAAGTGTCTTGAAAAATATCTAGTCAAATATTATTTACTGTCATCATGGCAAAGATAAAATAAATCAATAAATCATAAAACTATTATGTTTAGAAATGTGTTGGAAAAAAAAATCTTCTGTAACTGTTACAAGTAACGTCTGAAACCATGTGATCGGACCCGATTTCCCACCATGTGATCAGATCTGGACATCCCAAATAGTTATGAAATATTAATTTTTATTGATTTATTTTATTTATTTTCTGCGTTGGCGCCAGCTAATGTGCTGTGTCAACAAAGAATCCCTTTCACGATTCAACAAAGTTCCTCTATAGAGGAAGCGCCCATAAACTGTAGATTAAGCAGTAGCACACTGTCTGACACGTTACTGCCGTTTGGTAATATATATGTATTCTGTCATACCCAGGCCTGCAATCAAGTTCAAGCATTGTTTTTCTGCATCTCAGCCTAATAAGCCAGATGCTTTAGGAGTCCCTCTTCGCATTCAGACATAGGACAGTGTGCCAAGCCAAGCAGCCCCAGCATCATGACCCAATTCTCTCCTCATTGCAACCTGAATGGCTGGAGTATAGTTAGCTTAATTGGGTTTTGATATATTTAATTCGGCTAATCAGCCAAACTGGCTCCAACATGGGGCCTTGCATGCCTTTTCCCTTCCCGAAAAGCTCCCAGAGACCAGGCGGGTGCAGCGCAGAAGCCTCCCCGAATGGATTCCCTCTCAAACAGTGGGAAGAAAATTAAACTGCCAAATTTGTTTTTGTTGGTTCAGGCCTTCTGCGGGGAGTTGGGAGGCTTTTAATTGCGCTTGCTGTGAAGAATTGGATGAGCTGTTTTTAAGACAACAAAAAGCAGGCTCCCTCTCGCTAGACCGCCGAACTAGGCTGCTTTCAGAGATCACTTGGGTCAAATGCAGTGCAGAGACAGATTGCGGAGACTATTCTCTCTTATTTAAGTAATTACAGACATTGATGTATTAAACTGGCTTTTTAGATGGCGTGTTATCTGCTGAGTTAACAAGTTGGACTGTCAGTTTGCTTTCCTTTGGTGTATCACTCCAAACTGTGATAACAAAAAAGCCATCACCTCTTTTGTGTTTTTTTCTTCTTTCTTTTCCCCCCTCAAATTCTTCTTTTTTTGGCCTTTGAATTTTTTCCAGTGTGTCAAAACAAGAAGAGGCTACATGGAAACGGCAGCCCTGTGTAAATATTTATGATGTAACATCTCCATGTGAATAGACTTTCCCTCCAGCCCATCCATCAAATCCGCCACCTCCTCAAATCGCCCCCCAACGCCTGTCCGCCACTCAGGCCGCAGGAAGCCAAGACAGGAGCATCGCGTTCCACTCACGCTCAAAGTAATTGTTTTTCTTTTGAACCGGGGCCTCCGGGCCGCCACATCTTTTGAGACTGTGGTCTCTTGCCTTTCAGAAGCCCTGAAACTTCAAAGCCTATTGGACTTTTTGTCTCAGTGGTTCGTCCACTGGCCCCCAAAATGGTGCGACAGGGAAGTGTGATGTAGGTCAAATTACAGCAGTTGCGCTTATAAAAAGTCAAATTTCTTAGCATGTTAGTGGAAGGCCTTGGTTACCTCTCATACTAGATGGCTCTGTCTGAAGTTAAGACTTGCCAATGCAAAATTTGGATTGGATGATTATTTATTGCAAACAAGAAGTCATTAAGGTGGCGCCTTTCTTTAATACATTGTGTTTGTTGAAATATGAAAAATTGAAAAGTAAATAACTGTATTAATAAATAAAATTATTGGTATATTGGTAATATTATAATAGTAATATTGGTATATATTTGTTATACAGGGTGGTCCCTCATTATTCGCGGGAGTTGGGTTCTAAAAATAACACACAATAGGTGAAATCAGTGAAGTAGTCAGCTTTATTTTTTACTTCTATTATAGATGTTTTAAGGCTGTAAAAGCCCTCACTACACACTTTATACAGTTTTCTCAGACAGGCATTAATATTTTCAAAAGTTCAAACCTTCATAGAAAAAAGTCCAGTATTATAGAATGAAACCAAAGATGATAATCTGTTGTCAGGGGCAAACATTCATTGCTGTCAGCAAAAGGTTCATAAAGCTTTTTAGCTTTTGTGCGGATAATGTTGGCATCCAGCATAATGTTCTTTTTTCAGCAGTCACTGATTCACAAAACGTAAGCAGACTCCATCCTCAAGGGGGTTGCACACTGGATGTGCAGCGCACATGACATTGGGAAGTAACACACACCAGACGCATATATCCCCATGTTATTTAAAATTAAATTATTCAGATGGCACTCTGTGATGTGGCAGAAATATAAACAGTGTCCTTAGACGTAGCTGGGCATCACAGACAGCTGCTGACTTGCAGCGTTGGTGTGCATATATGATATAAACCTGTTTACAATTCTAAAATGCGTGGCACAGTGCTTCTGGTGTGTCACCCCCTTTACGATGGTCTTGCTGCAGACAGTTACAACCCCTTTTGCATCCTTGTTGGAACTCACACTACTAGAGTTGATTTATGTTCGTTTGGCAGGCTGAACGCATTTTGTACAGAACATGAGACATGGAGGAGATTGATTGACAATGGTCTACAGCCAGTCAGGACGCAGACCACAATGCGCTGTAAAAAAAAAAAAAACACAAAACTGCGAGTCCGTGAAAGGTGAACCGTGTTATAGCGAGGCACCACTGTAATTCATTTTTGTTGACATTCATTTATAAAATGTATATATACAAATGATACAAACTATATAGCTATATAGATGCAATGCTTTTAGTGAAACATGCACTTTAGATGATTATATGAAGTTGTGCATTCTTCTCATTACCAAAATAAATATACAAATAAAGTGGTGCGAAAACAGCAGTTAAGAAAGCATCTAATAATAGAACAATAGATAGGTTTGCATCTTCGAATTCCTGAAACAAATATTGTTTCACCTTAGTTGTATTTAAAATTATATCAACCCTTTGATTTCACTTGTAGTATATTGAAGAAAACCAAAGAAATGCCTAGAAAATATTTTATACTTTTTCACAGTTGCTTTACTTGCGATGCCTTCAAATGTTGACTGCCATTTTGATTTCGATTCAGAGCCATCTCCTTGGGAAATAATTCCTGGAAAGTTGCCTCTTGACAAATCCTTATGTCAATCGTGGTATTGCAGAAAAGCGTGACGACTGCAAACAGATATAATGAGTATCATTGTGCAGAATTCATCTGTTGCATTTGGGCCTGGTGTAAACAGGTGTGGTTGAAGTTTGCTTCTTCCCGGATGCGCTGGATTACAGCCGTCTCTCTCTCTCTCTTTATGTAATTCCTCCCTGCGCTGGGTGGGAAATTAGGCATCGCAGCGTCTCTCAATAGAGCGACGTTACAGTGCCACTCTGTGCCTTTTTTATCAGAACAGACGGTTGCTAAGATGTAATTATCACCGTCTCTCCCTGATAGACTGTGCTGAGGACTGAAAAGGTAATATGGATTATCACAATAGTTGTACAGCTCAATACTGCTATCTAACTTTATCCATTTATCTGCAATGATGGGAATCCTTTGTGTTGTGCGGCGGTGTAGCATCTATCTAAATAATAAAGGCCATTGTCTCCCTCTTGAAGAGAAGGGATTGTCTTTTTAATTTCAGCGCAGTTTTATTATTGTTAATATTCAAGCTGTGAATGCTCAGTGCAGATGAAATTGAAATATTAAACCCAAAACATGAAAGCTGGAGAAAGCTTAAGGAAGTGGAATATATAGCCCTTTTTGTAATTACTTTGAACCAGCTGCTCTCAAGGTAATTTCTGCTGGATTTATAAAGCACATTTACCAGTGTATCTGTTGTTTTATAGTTTTATAACCAACACTTTAAAAATGGCAATGATTTCAACTTGAAAAACCTGTTAAAATACTTAAATTCTGTAAACTGGTTAACAGAAACATACAGTGAAAAACCATAAATTGACCTTTCTGCATGACATTAAACTTTTTTATGCTTTTTTTTTCGACATTACTGTGGTTCTTTTTAGTTTTTTCTCATCAGATTTTTATATGACATCTAATTTAATAGGTTATGATTGTTGGTTTATTTTAATTGTATGCTTGTAACAATATAGGTGTTTAGCAGCTGTGTGAATGACACTGACTGCCTTCTACATATTAGTAAGCGTCTCTGCTTGTGGGAAATGTTGTTTGTGATGAGCATTGGTTCATCATATAACAATCTCATCACTACATGCTTATTGTTGTGTTTTTGTCTATGTAACAGAGGTATGATGGGTAGTTCCTTCAAAACATTGGTGTAAATGAATAAAATGCAGTAAATTATCACAAATGTTTGCAATTGCAACCGTATTTAAAGGTTGCGTGAAGTGCTCTGAAATCTGCATTTTTAATCAATGTTTGACGTAATATCAACTGAACATAAAGAAACGGTGGGACAAACTTACTTAAAAAATCTTTAAAACAAACAGCCAAAAGCGTTTTGTGTTATAACAGCTCTGCCAGTGAGAGTGGTTGAGCTTAAGGGCATTAAATGAAAAGCAAATGAGAAACATCTTGAAGGGGGTGGGACATGTCAGACACTGCATTTGATTGGTTGATGAGAAGTTGAAGTATGAGGTGATGTGGGTTAAATCCATTAAGGTGGAAGTGACAAACTGCAAGCTTTGGATTATCAGGTTTATCTTCTATATGCATATTTTGTCACTTTTTTGGAGCATACTAGCATACACTACCTAATAAAAGTCTTGTCACCTTTCCCGGGAACAACAAATAATAACTTCTAGATGATCATTTGGTATCAGAAGCATCTTATATGAAAGGCCTCTAGTTTATGCTTATTTTACCAGAATAAAATATGACCATGCCTTGATTTTTAATTATTTAATAAGAACAGTAAGGTCTTAATATTGTGTATGACTCCCATAAGCTTGGAGGACTGCATCCACACATCTCTGCAATGACTTAAATAATTAATTAATAAAGTCATCATGAATGGCAAAGAAAGCATTCTTGTAAGACTCCCAGAGTTCATCAAGATTCTTCGCATTCATCTTCAATGCCTCCTCCTTCATCTTACCCCACACATGCTCAATAATGTTCATGTCTTATGACTGGGTTGGCCAATCCTGGAGCACTTTGACCTTCTTTGCTTTCAGGAACTTTGATGTGGAGGCTGAAGTAGGCTGCAACTCCAAACCATGATTTTTTTTTCCTTCATCAAACATGACTGATTTCTGTGAGAATCTTAGTTCCATGCGGGTTCCAATAGTTCTTCTGCAGTATTTTTTATTATTGTAATGCAGTTCAATAGATGATTCATCAGAAAAATCTACCTTCTGCCACTTTTCCAAATGATCAACTAGATGTCAAGTTATTAATTGTTGCTCTTACAACTGAGATTGACAACAAGACTTTTGTCAGGTACTGTATACATATCCTTAAAACTATCATATTGATAGTAACTTTTTTTAAGACTATCATATTGATAGTAACTTTTTTTTAAATGAATTTCAGGGGACCTTTAACCACAGCTGCCAGTTTTTTTTTTTTTTGTTTTTTTTTTACAGTAAATATTATATATATATATATATTTTTTTTTTCACAGTGAACAAACTTCTTTTTGTGATCAATTTTGTTTTAGTAGTGCTTGTTCTACTTTTAAAAATGTGTATATCGTGAAACGGGCTAAGAAAAGGATGTAGCTATTGAGTGCTCAGCGAGAGCTCCGCTTTAATCTTTATCTGTCTTGTGTGTGTCTGCATTTGTGTGACACAAGAGCAGCGGCGCTTTGAAGAGCTCATATAGAATAGACAACAGTCGTTTTCACCTCTTTCTCACATATTTGGAGTGCCTCTTCTCTCCTGGCAGATCTATTCAAGCTTTCAATACCTTTTTCTCTTTTCCCTGTCCCTGCTCCTTTCTCAGCGAGCAGGAGGGTTTTACTTTACCCCTTTGTCATCCTAATTGATTGCATTAACCTTTTGAGTATTGAATTTCCCCTGCATCACACAGAGCACAATGTGGAATATTATCATAATCTCTCCTAGTAATGGACACAGGGCAATCAACGATGCTTTAGGAAAAGTACATCTTTGAAAGATGGAACGGCGTATTATTTTCAATCAAACCAATACCCTGAACTGGCAGGCTTTGAGAAACTTTGACGCTCTTCTGAAGGGTTATGTCTTTTTATGTGCCCGACGGTTGACACTTTGAACCATGGAGTCTTTAAAAAGCCAACCTGCCTCGGCTCAACTAAACCATTTTTTTTCTTAAGATCCCTCTTATCTTGATGATAATGATATATGTCAGCACGTATGAGGAAATTTAATTTTGCATAATAGCAGAGAAATATTGGCCATTGTATTACAATAACTTAATAGAGATGACTTTTGAAATAAAATGTTTTATATAAATGCTTGTATACTACCTAAATGTACTTAAATTTAAAATAAATCAGTTAATGAATAATGAACTTTGCCCAAAATAAAGTGTTTTTTATTCTTCAAGAAAATAAAAAAATTAAAATGAATACAAATATTACACATAACATTACACTAATCTTATTAAGGTTTGAAGACTAAAATTAAATGACACAGGGAAAAGTATTAAACCCATGAAGAAACGGAGGTGTAAAAAGGCATTGAAAGCCCAGACAGCTGCCCAAATCTCTCAGTAGTTATTCCGCAACCACACCCCTTATCAGTGTAAATTAATATAAGTTGCTACATTATAATCTACATTACCATATGATGAAGATGAACATTTCAGCAAGACATTGATCTCAAACACAGCCAAGGAAGCTTAATTTTTTCAGAAAAAAATATATAAAGCTGCTGAAATGGCCTAACCAGTGACCTGACCGAATCCAAAAGAGAAATAGAAATAAAGATCCAAGTTCATAGACGAGACCCACAAAACCATTAAGATTTGAAGGCTCCATTTTCCATAAAGAGGTGTCTTGAAACTGTCATTACCAAAATAAAGCTAAATAGACCATTTCAATGTGATGTCATTGGCCCATGAAAATGTCCTGCTTGTTGTCAAACTATTTCATGACTATAACAAGAGGCAATTCAATAATAACCTTACATCAAAACACCTACCATAGGATTATTTATCATTATGTGGAACTTCTCCACGTAATTCTCGGAAGCTATGGAAATTAAAAATGTGAAACAGGAAATACCATTGGTCCATTAATATTGTTATATATTGTAAATCTAATGAAATGTAATTCACAAAATTGAATATTTAACAAAAAAATTGTGTGTGTGTATTTATATATATATATATATATATGCAGTAACTTTACCACGTCCATTATGCATTTGTCAATCACTGGTGTGTTATTATACTAAGGAGCTTCCTATGTTGAAAAAGAGACAGTGGATGTCTATTGTTATGGTAATGTGTGTTTGTGTTGGTGTGGGTGTACAGCCCGGCCACCCGCTCACCTGAAAAGACTCCTGTGGTGTTTTTCTCTTAGTGGTAGTTTGAAGTCTTAGGGGTCAGGAGATTCTGGCTTTAAAGGCAAGATTAGCCCTAGGTTTACTGTGCAAGTGCTGGACCACATCACTTAATCCCCTTTCCTTCTTTACATTGACCTGTCAGGCTTTAGAGAGATGTTTAAGTTCATTTTCTTGTTGATAGTCTCAACAAGGCGTTCAAACATGTACGTTGTCATGCTTGCTCCATAACCGTATGAATATTTAAGTTAAAAATAAATATTGCTTCAAACCTGTGCTATTTTTCTTTCTTTGTTTTTGCATAAAATGAAAGTAGATGTGGCCAAATTCTGTCAAGCTCCAAAAATGACAAAAGCACCATAAAAGCGTCATAAAAGCGGCCAAATAACTTCCAAAGTCCTCTGATGTTGTACTATAGCTATACTTAGAATTTTTTTCATTCACTGATAATCTTCCCCTCTGCCAGAGCTCTCAATTCTCATTTGTATAATTTGAATATTCAGTTTTGGCATATTGTGATCACATATGAAACAAATTGGAACCAATGATGTTTAGCATCATTGGCTTTAAAACTAATGTGCCATGACATGATTTGTAAGTCATCATAAGTTATCATAAAGACACAACTTGAATGTTTGTATTTATTTTAAATTTATATTATGTGACTTCTATTATGTGATACAGTGACTTCTATTTGGTAAGGATTGAAACTATAAGATGAGGAGCAACATGAACATCCTAATAAACCTTAATTTTGTTTGTGTTGTAAAAATCATCATACAGTTTTCATAGCTTAGACTTTAAACCTGCTGTGCCGTTATGTGATAATTATTTTTATCAGTGACTTATTAGAGGATTATCATTCAAATTTTTGTAAATGTTTCCTCACCGACTACCTTTATGGTTCTTTCATATCATTTTTGGCCTTTTACAACACAGCTCACCATTCACTTTCAATCTGTAAAATGAATTGAAAAAGAGCAGCATTAATGTTCTGCTAAACTTCTCATTTTAGTCTATTATAAATAACATCAACATTTCTTAGAACTGAATCCTACTGAGCCATGATTTGTTGTTATAGGATGATCTTAGTCTTAATTCACAACCTACACTATTAAACCCAACAGTCAACTTAATCAAATGAAATGAGTGTAGTTAACTCAAAATTTACTAAAAATGTTCATTCTACTTATTTGAAAAGCGTTTTGAACTCTGAGTGTTGAAGAGTGTTGAAGGCAATAAGTTAATTAAATATACTTTTAGATTTTTGACTAAAAACTTTTCAATTATTGTGACATTATCCCCCAACTTAAATGGAGTAAGTTCACAGTACTCATATAAATTAGTTTTTTTTTATCTCAAATGGTTTGTAACAATCGGTTTCCTCAGACGGTTTGAGTTGCCTTAACTCACTGAGTTTTACAGTACTCACTTGGTTTGAGTTCTCTTCATTTATCGGGTTTTACTGTGCTCAAATTGCTTCGTTTACTCAAATGGATTAAGTTCACAGTACTCATTAGGATTAGTTTTTGAACTTAAATGGTTTGGTGCAATTGGTTTCCTCAAATGGTTTAAGTTACCTTAACCTTTTGGCTTTTAGTGTACTATTATAATGCTTTTATGTAATTTTCCACCTTGTTAACTCCTGTTTGACGTCATTCTATTTAAAATGATATTATGTCATAAAGAGCAGCATTAACTTTCTGTTGAAATTTTATTTTGTGTTAATGTGCGATAATAAAATATCATCAAGTTTTGGTTGCTTACTAATGTTGCCATGATGTGACATATTTGCATATATGAGTAAATTATTAATGGATGATCATAAAACCATGTCTTAAATGTTTGTACGTTCCTTACAAACAACTTTTATGGTATTTTTAAACCGTTTCTGACCTTGAGTTCTATTATGAAATTACAAATGATTATATAATAAAGAGCAGCATGCACATTCTGCTAAACGTCTCTTTTTATTAAAACATCATAAAGTTTTGAAACGACATAATTTCACTTGAATCAAACCATATATGTCATTTGTTGAAATTAGATGCCAATGCAGATTTATATTTACTGTATGAAAAGCCCATTAAGACTGTAAACATCACTGTGCCACACTTATAAAAAGAACACGTATGACGAGGAACGGTATCTGTTCACTATAATGCCAGGCTAATGCTTTTGATTAAAATGGATAAAAGTCAATGCTTTGTCATGGCCCTCATTAGAAGAATGGCAGCATAAAAACATCCTTTCAACAAAAACACAGCTTCTATTCGTGATGGGGCATGGTTTGTTGAATTTCAGCATCCCAACAAAAGGCCACGTCTGTGTGTGGAACTGCTCTACTCACAGCCACCTGGCTTCTCTCTCACTCTCTTTTGTATTTCAGGATTTATTCAACAAAACCCTGAAAACTGGAGCGCTGCAAAAAGCTAAACTGACTTTTCAGGTTTTAATGGGAGAGTAAACAGCGGTACAAAGCATAAAATTAATTGATTGTTTAGCAACAAGGAGTCTGTGTTATCACGTTTCCCTGGTAACATGAAATTATTGTCTGGTTGCTTAGATGAATTGAAGCAAAACAGCCTTTAATTCATACCAACTCTATTATATTTTTTTTCCAAAGCAGGAGTGTGTGTGTGTGAGAGAGAGAGAAAAAAAATCAATTGAAAGAGACCCTTATGAGCAGCCAGAGCGGACTTATGATCAATAATTATTGTAAACAGGGATACAGTGTCTTGATTTGATGGCTTGGGGTTTGACGTTCAAACACACCAAATGCTCGTATTTATAGAAAAACCACTCAGATGATGAACAGCGTTGCCAATATCTCAATTTTAGGTCACGAATGCCATTTCACGTTAGTTACATGCAACATAAACTCCAAAACAAAATGGAGGTTTTGGGTGAACGATTGGTCAAGGTCAATTAATAAGACAAAAACATCCCGCTGTGACTCATCTCACTCCTGGGTCCACCGTAGCTGATGTCCGTTTAATGAACGTCATGCAGTAGTTTCACACAAATGTTCAATATATTGCCATTTCACAGAGCAAGGTCAACCAGTCGATGAGTGTTATTTTTATACTCTGACAGTGAAAAATCCAGTCTGGGTGTCAATCGCTCATTCAATAGATCTGCTTCCTTTTCTGTAAGCAAGCAAAACGAAACATACTGCTCATACTGTTCATTGTGTTCCCCGTGGGCTGGTCTGTCAGATCACACACACAAACCCTCATGTTTGTGCTGCTTTTTAAAAGAGGAACAAGCTGTGGGATATACAGCAGGTTAAAAAAAAAGTACTGTACTGAACACGTCACCATTTTTCTCAGAAAATACACATTTCTAAAGATGTCGTTGACTTGGAATTTTCACTAGATGTCAGTAACAAAGTAATCCATACATACAAAGAAAACAAATCGAATTAAGTTTTGAGTACTAAAATGAAATGACACGCAGAAAAGTATTGAACACATGAAGAAAGGAAAAGAGGTGAAAAAAGGCATGGAAAGCCCAGACAGCGGCCGAAATGTCTCAGTATTTGTTCAGCAACCCTGCCCCTCTTCAGTGTAAATTAATATAAGCTGCTTCTGTCTCAACATCTACATTACCACATGATGACGATCAATCCGGGATGGACATTTCAGCAAGACATTGATCTCAAACACAAGGAAGCTTAAATTGTTTCAGAAAAAGAAAATAAAGCTGCTGGAATGGCCTAATCAATGACCTGATCTGAATCCAATGGAGAATTAGATCTAAATATCCAAGTCCATAGATGAGACCTACAAAACCTTGAGATGAGACCTGCAAAATCAACATTTGACATACAAAAAGTGTCTTTATATATGAATTAATGCAAGATGTAGTATATCTTTTATAAAAAAAATTTAATAAATCTTTAGTAGTTCAGTTATTACACAAAGCAATTTTTACTGAATTTTTTTGGTTATATTATTGAATATCCAAAACTTTTTGAACTTATGGCACATTGATATTCATTTTAAATAATTGTGATTACAATTGTGAACAAAATAATTGTGATTGATTTTTCCCATAATCGAGCCACACTAAATTATTGTATGTTTGCACCACAAAACAAAATCTAGTACAATTTCATATCAACAGCTTCTTTAGAAATATATTTACAAGTAAAAATCATGACACGTTCAATACTCATTTTACCCGCTGTATAAAAAAAAAAAAAAAAAACATGGAGAAGTTTTGAAGGGTCTGGGAGTGAGTACATTAGAGAAACCTATTCATTACTCTAGCTTGTGTTGGCTGACAGGCCCCTTCTACATTAATATCAATTATCGTCTGATAAATCGGTCGGCACTGCATCGGTTTTTATATATTTTAACCGTGCTGTCAAAACTGCTAGTGTCGTGTGTTCCTAACCCATCCTCAGATTTGCCGTTTGAGCTGAGAGCTGCCTTTTTCAGCATTTATTTGAACAACTGACACACAGTGTCATATTTCCTGGCTTTGCCCAAACCAGCTGTCATCTACTGCGGGCTTAAACTCTTCACTTGTGTCTCAGGTTCTCTCGGGTCAAGACTAACAGCATGCTAGTCGAGTATACATATACACACATTTCTCACACTTGGTAAATTCAGGCGTTTTCCACATGCAGGCAGTTGTTTGATTAGCTCCACCCAAACATTTTATGACCTTATAACTTTGTTTAAACAAAACGGTCTGTTCATCGCTCTTCCTGTCGTGTTTTATTTTCTCCTGCCCCCCCCATTTTCTCTCTTATCCTCTCTCTGGATAGTATACAAAGACAGATATAGTAACAATCCTTATTGATCTAATCTGTTTACTGCATGCTATTTTCGACAGTTCCATCGAAAACTCCCTCCCTTCGCAAGCCCCATCGCCACCCACCGCTCTTTCCCCGTTTTGCCTGACCTACATGGTGGTCACATGGCCTGCTTGTATGGCCTGGCATTTTATGGAAAAGCAGCGGGTAAGATAAAGCCGCCAGGTTTTAAGTGTTATCCTCTCTATCCTCTCAAGAAGGCTGGTGTTGAAAGAGGCACCGCTGTCACAAGTCAGGCCAATTTTGGGTTTGCACATGACAGCTTTACTTCCACCTTTGACCTCCATCGCAGTTTGATTACATTTGCTTGATTTCTGCTAAGGATTTTTGACTTCAAATCTTTGCTCGTCATGGGATTGTTCACACCAAAATGGAAATTCTTTATTAATAACTCACCCTCATGTTGTTGCAAACCAGTTTGAGTTTTTTTTTCTTCTGTGCATTACAAAGATAAACTGCTGATTACTTTTCCATGTAATAACAATGAACAGGGCGTGCCCATGTAAGAAAAAAGGTTTTAAATAAATTATATACCAGCGCTAATATTCAGTGAGAAACGAATCAGTCTGATTCTGTAACTGAATCATTCAGACTGACTTAAATGATTTGATTCATTTTAAACATTTGACTCAGAAGTAAAAGATAATAATTGATCTTATATTGATACCTACAACAGTTTTATTTGAATTTTAAACAAATATAGAGTACTATATTTAAAAAGGTTGTATTTATTTGATCAAACTGCAAAAGAAAGAGTCATTTCTTTCTGTATATTACTACTATTTAAAATGAGAGTTTTGTGCTTTAATTTGTTATAATGTAAATTGCTTCTTATGGCACAGTTGTATTTTCAGCATCATTGCTTCTATCTTCAATGCCACATGATACTTCATAAGTCCTTGTTCATGTAATATGCTGTTTTGAGGATTCATTATAACATTTTTGTGGAAACCAGATGATATATTTGTGCATAGAAAGTGCAAAAGAACAACATTTCTTTGCTATATAGCAGGGGTGCCCAAACTTTTTCTTATGAAGGGCCAAAAACCAAACTTGAGTAAGGCTAGTAAGCCGGATGTGAATATAGTTGGCATAGTTAATTTCCTAATTAATTTAATAAAATGTAAAAATAACTAGAAAACATTGCTTTATTTGACTAATACTATTTTTATATTACTAATTTTATAGTAATTACTTGCTAATTTTAATTAATTACTTATTTTATGTTACTAATAATAATACAGTAATTTTATTTGAATTTTATAATTAAATTAGGTCACACCTTGATGGTCTGTTTGTTGAATTTAAGTTACATTGCATACATACCAACTAATTCTCATTAAATTATAAGTGGACTGTTGGGTTGGGGTTAGGGTAAGTTGACATGTACTTGCAAAGTTTCTTCTAGTCAGTTAAACATCTGTTGCAGATGCAGTATCAATAGATATTAAGCAGACAGTCTACTAATACTCAAATGGACCATCAAAATGAAGTGTTACCCTAAATTATTACATAAAAACAATCTAATTAATAACAGAATGTAGTTACACTAGTTTTTGCCTTGATTTGCTCTCCGATGTCTTCTTCCTAGTCCTCTATCCATCAAGTGACAGTATTTACAATTTTAAAAATCTGATTAATTTACAACATTTTATTTCAGTTAGCTTTATCTGTAGCTCAACAATAAAACACCCTAACCCTCTCAATCATTCGCAATCTTTTCTCAGATGGAATAGTGGGCCAAATCAAAGGTTACAGTGGGCTGACTTTGGCCCGCGGGCCGTACTTTGGGCATCTCTGCTACAGTATATAGAAACTTTAATTTCTAATCCTTGTTCAGTTTAGTACATTCTTGATGAATATTTTAATATACTCTTTGATGAGGCTTTTCTATGTGGAGCTTCACATATTCCCCTTTCGCTTTAATTATAAAAGTGTCCAACGTTTTCTTAAAAAATAGCTTTTAGTTCCCATTGTACTTACGTAGATTGCAATGCGAGAAACTGGCATTATGTCATTTTAAACCAAATTTAACCTTAGTCTTTTGTGTGAGGATTTTGAAGCAGCTTGCTGAAGTTAACTTTCCAGAAAAGTTTGATTTGGCTGGTAAACAACTTTTAATTCCTACTGGCACACAGTGGTTACTGACACATACTGTAACTGGTAGGAATGCACTGAGGCTCCACCTTCTTCTGCCTTAATTATTATTTTTTATTTATTTATTTTTTAACAAAAAACAATAGAACTCTCCTGAGAGTAAACCAGGACTATTTATTTATTCCACAGATGAAGAAAGCAATGATTATTGTAAAAACACCTTTTTTTAGTGTACTGTACCTTTAAAACTATTCATACAGCTTGTCAGTAGTCTGGTGTAGGTGAGTTGGCTTTGGATGATCTCAGTGCCAAGCCAGTGGCTAAAGTCCAGGGCAGAGTAGAGCAGGCAGCACTGAGGGCTTGCTTTCATGCGGTGACCGAGTCCCCTTCACACTGTCGTCTGCCTGTAAATTTTCTGCTGCCCTTGCTGTTCAGCCAATTACACCAAAAGAGCTTTAGTGATTTTTTTTTTCTCCCCCCTCTTGCCGCCAAATATATTTATTTATTTTACAGATGAATGCAAAGCATCTCTGAAGGTTAAAAAAATGCTGAATTTCACTGTGCCTATAATATAAACTTTTTTCCAGCTCCTTAGCTCACAGTTGGACTGATCAATAGATGTCAGCTGTGCTTGCTACTTTCAACAAGCATTTGTGTTACATAAATCAACTCAACCACGCTTTTATTTTCGAATTTAGATTTATCCAACTTGTTGTGTTTCTTTAAAGCCGCAAATAAGTAATTCTATTACAAGCTAACCTATGCTGCACAATGAAATAAAACTGTCGAATAAAATACTAACATGCTGACAAAGTGTATGAAAGAAGATTAATAAGTTTTGCAGAGCGTATGTACACGTCTATTTTCAAATGCTGGAAGTTAGATTGTTAATGCATGTTTGTGGTCACAGTGAAAGGGTTGGATTTCTTGTTTTTGGTCGACCTAAAAAATATTTATATTGAGGAAGTAGGAAAATGTAGCAGTGTGGAGTGAAAGGCTTTTTGAATTAATGCTGGGCTCGGATCTCTTTATATAGCTAATAATGATCAACTTTGCTATAAGCTTCTCATAGTTCAGCTCACGAGGGGTGTCTCATCTGGGAGAACAGTGTTTAAAGATAACCTCTTTAAAGATCTTTTCTTCATGTGGACTTCCATGTTGGCACTGTTACTAAAATAGTGCCGTGATAGCTTATTTCCTCTTGAACACACATTTGTAGGTTGTTCTTGCTGATGCTTCCATGAGGTTGATAGTTAACTGGCTTTAGTGGACTTCATTTTAGCCTTTTATGTTTGTAACATTAATCATGTAATATTGTACCACACAATTAGAGCATGACAATTAGTTTGAGGTCATCAGAATGAGGAGGAAAAGTGGTTTAAGTGACTTTGAACGTGGCATGGTTGTTGGTGCCAGACGAGCTGGTCTGAGTATTTCGGAAACTGCTGATCTACTGGGATTTTCACGCACAACCATATTTAGGGTTTACAGAGAATGGTCAGAAAAAGAGAAAATATATAGCTCTGTGGGCGCAAATGCCTTGTTGATGTCAGAGGGGAATAGCCAGAATGGTTCGAGCTGATAGAAAGGCAACAGTAACTCAAATAACCACTTGTTACAACCGAGGTATGCAGAAGAGCATCTCTGATCGCACAACATGTCCAACCTTGAGGTGGATGGGCTACAGCAGCAGAAGACCACACCGGGTGCCACTCCTGTTAGCTAAGAACAGGAAACTGAGGCTACAATTTGCACAGGCTCACCAAAATTGGACAATAGAAGATTGGAAATGCATTGCCTGGTCTGATGAGTCTCGATTTTTGCTGCAACATTTGGATGGTAGGGTCAGAAATTGCCATCACCAACAGAAAAGCATGGATCCATCCTGCCTTTTATCAATGGTTCAGGCTGGTAGTGGTGGTGTAATGGTGTGGGAGATATTTTCTTGGCACACTTTGGGCCTATTAGTACCAATTGAGCATTGTGTCAACAGGCACAGCCTACCTGAGTATTTTTGCTGACCATGTCCATCACTTTATGACCACAGTGTCAGTAAAGCGTGAATCATCTCAGACTGGTTTCTTGAACATGACAATGAGTTCACTGTAGTAAAATGACCTCCACAGTCACCAGAACTCAATTCAATAGAGCACTTTATAGATGTGGTGGAAAGAGAGATTCGCATCATGAATGTAATCTGCAGCAGCTGCATGATGCTATCATGTCAATAAGGACCAAAATCTCTGAGGAATATTTCCAGTACCTTGTTGAATCTATGCCACGAAGGATTAAGGCAGTTCTGAAGGTAATAGGAAGGTCCAACCCGGTACTAGTAAGGTGTACCTAATAAAGTGCCCGATGAGTGTATATTAAATGCATGTACATATGTTATGCAAAAGGATTAACTCTTCTGCGAAATTTGTATTCTTTTCTCCAAACATTTTCTCGAGTAATGTTTAATGAAGCATGGACATTTTCACCATTTCTCATAGTATTTTGTTATTTCTATTAGTTTGGCTGGAATAAAAGTATTTAATTGAAAAAAATGTAAGGTCAATTCTGTTTTCCCTCTTAGAACAAACCACAAATAATTAATAACTTATCCAAGTAACCTAACTTTCCTAGTTAACCCAATAACCTCAATAACAACCTATAAATTGTACTTTTGAATACTTCTGAAAACTACAAAATAACAATATTATGTGCTGTCATCATGGCAAAGACTTAATAAAGGTATTAGAAATTAGTTATTTAATAAATGATGTTTTAAAAATGCATTGGAAAAAAAACTCTCATCGTTAAACATCACTTGAGATAATAATTAATAATAAAAGGGCTAATAATTTTGACTTCAATTGTGTATGACTTTTTTGTTGGTTTTCCAAATTTGTAAATATATATGTATTGTTTTGTATTTTTATGTTAAGGTACATTTTGCAGTATGTTTTATAAAATATATACAGTTGTAGCCCCCCTGGATTATTAGGCCCCTGTTTATTTTTTTCTCCCAATTTCTGTTTAACGGAGAGAAGATTTTTTTCAACACATTTCTAAACATAATAGTTTTAATAACTGATTTCTAATAACTGATTAATTTTATCTCTGCCATGATGACAGTAAATAATATTTGACTAGATATTTTTCAAGACACTTCTATACAACTTAAAGTGACATTTAAAGGCTTAACTAGGTTAATTAGGCTAACTAGGCAGGTTAGGGTAATTAGGCTAGTTATTGTATAACCATGGTTTGTTCTGTAGACTATCGAAAAAATATATAGCTTAAAGGGGCTAATAATTTTGACCTTAAAATGTTTTTTTTTTAATTTAAAACTGCTTTTATTCTAGCCAAAATAAAACAATCAAGACTTTCTCCAGAAGAAAAAAATATTATCAGACATACTGTGAACATTTCCTTGCTCTGTTAAACGTAATTTGGGAAATATTTAAAAAAAGAAAAGACATTCAAAGGGGGGGGCTAATAATTCTGACTTCAACTGTGTGTACCCGTATCATACTTAACATGTTCTTGCTCCTACTGTGAGCACTTTAGAGTGTGTGTTTTGTCTTATTTAATCAAAATGTAACTCCACCTCTGAAATAACTTTACTCTTAAGTTTTGTAAAGTATGCAGAGCAAAGGATAGAGCTTAATTTGGAAAGGTAAACAAGAAAGCTACCCAGTGGGTTTGCAGTTGGCATCCTTAAAGATTTATGCTACATTTTAAATTAAAATGTTTCCTCGTCTCCACATTAGAAAAAGAAAGAGTTGTAAAGTTAGCTCAGTACTAAATTTTTAATAATTTCAGGGGAAGTAGCCAGGCAAACAACGGGGGAAGAACAGAAAATAAGCAGCAAGAAAAGAGCAGCTAAGAAACGCACTAGCCGATTTGCTAACTAGCTGAGGGCAGCGCTTGGGGTGTTAGCGCAGGTCTCAGTTAGCTTTTCCAGGGCTAACTCGGGTCTGGACTGGGTGCTGAGAGCTCCACACCATCTGCATTTCGCTGTTAACGCGCCTTCACATCCGTAGGAGGATTAGCGGGAAAATCCCCAGGTTTTTTCAACCAGTTGACAAATATCAGATTTGTCTCTAAAAATTAGCTCCATCCATATCTCCCACCATATGACACACAAAAAAGATTAGCTTTAATACCCAGCCAGCTTGAGTGTGGAAAAAAGCAGATTAAAGTTTCAGTTTAGTAATATTTACCGAGCCTCTTCTCTCGGCATCGGGCAGAGTCTTCCAGAAGCTGCACTCCCCCGCTCTTTCTCTCTCTCTCTCTCTCTGTCTCAGACGCTGAGATGTTTGTCTAGCAACAATTAATGCCAATATTTATCTAATTCATCATCGCCCAATCCAGTGCCTGAAGGTTGTCTTTTTAGGATATGGCTTTTAAACAAACACAGGGAGCAGTTAAAGAGCGTTAAGTGAATAAAGGCAGCAGGTGTCCTTTCAGACAGAGCTTTGTAGTCCTCCCGGGCTGCTGTGCTGTTGTTTTAGCCGCCCATTGGCGTGGAGTAGGGGGTGGCTGGGAAACGGGCCTAGTAGGTGACCCGAGACCCCTCTACTGTCCCATTGTGAGCACTTTTGTGGAAAGGTAGCGGTGGTGTTTGATGTGGCTTTAAAAGAGTCACATCACGGCGTGCCGAAACCCATCCATCCGTACGCTCACTGCAAATTTACTGTTTATAAATTTGTGCTATGATATACTGAGCGTTCGGTGGGTAAACATCATTTAAACGGCGCATTTCACATCACCTAGAGAAACAGCCTTTATCACGTATTCCGGCGAAAAAAGAATTATCGCAGGGAAACAAATTGATGCCCAATGAGGCAAGTTGCAGGGATATTGGTTGCGCACGCACGATTGAGCCCCCACAGCTGTCATCGTTAGCAGGTACAGAGGATTTGAGCGTATTCCGCAAGCATTTGCTCAGTCAATATGTTTCCCTTTGCCATTTAATTATCATACTCGTGATCGTGGCGTCTAGAGGGAAGAGAGAACAGGGCTCGGATCCACCTGCACACAGGATACTGGCTCGCTGCTCTCTTCCTGGACCACCTCCATACCCAGAGGTTGACTCCTCAATGCAGGAGCCCATAAATGAAATTAAGGTGTCAATTAGTCAATTATGGCGTAATAACTTGGAGGGCAGACGTTTAGAAGCAGAGCGTACCTCAGCTAAGTTCATTTCCTCTGGTCCAGGAGTCCTTCGTTCTGGCCGCACGTCACTCTTCCACCCAGAGCCGCTGAATAAGGCCTCTGCTGGCTTAATTTTATTTTCCGTCGGGTATCTTCTTTAGATCGACAATTTCCTCTGCTGCTTTTATTCTCAGTCGCCATTTATTTATTTATATTTACGTTCCTGCCCGCAACCCCTCCTCCCCCCACTTGAATGCAGGGATGTACTTTTTTCTTCCCCAATTTGGCTTTAGAGACTTTTATAATTTAGTAATTAAAATCTTTGATAGGCTTTTGAAATTGCATCTAATTGAATTTAATGGGGAGATGAATTTCAATTTTATTTGATTACCGGGACCCCTGGCAAAGGTATTTATGGAAAAAACTCTACAAAAATATGCTGTGTGGGCTAAGATGGCATAATAAAATTAGAGGTAATCAGATTTCTCTGTCGTGAATTTCGCTCTAATTTCACTATAATTTTCCATTAGATAGCTAGTTTACAAATATTTGCTCATCTGCGATGGGAGAAGCTATCTGTCTAAAATGATTATGGTCAGGGCCTTCAGAAATGTGGCCCTTTCTCTCATTCCCTTTTAAAACCAGATTGCGAGAGACCGAAATTAGGAAGATTACATTATGACTGTCTGCATCCGGGAGAGATACTGAAATGTAATGATGGGAGGCAGGGGATGAAAGCTGCGTCAAGACAAATGTTTGGACTTTTAAGTAATGCTTTTTAAGTGAACTGGACATTTCAGCCTAGATAGGCATGCACCTTTTTTTCTTTTTTTTGCTCCTTAGATCACAGGAACATCTTTAACCTTTTTTATCATATTTTCATTTGTTTGCAAAATGATCATAGGCTAATTTAATAAAGACGTTCTCATTATAAAGATCACCGCCACAAGTCGGCCAATTAGTTTATGATAAGTAACTTCTGACCGCTTCTTTCGGAGATACGCACACATTTTGGTATGCAATGCACTCGCTCGTGGAAAAATAAATATATAATGCTATCCAAATAGACGTGAGGGGGAATAATATCCAACATCACAGGCTCTGCTAGAACAATACAAGGGCAAATGCTTTCTCAGGCCTTTCGCTTTTCTTTTCAAGCCACTGCACTAGTCTCCAGATTTGTCATATTCAATTTCCTGTCAATTTCACAATTGAGATTTGAGGGAGAAAAAAATCCATTTTAAAATCTCTGTGGGAAAGCTTCTTTTTCAGGCCAGAGAGGAAGAGATGATGGTGATGATGATGATGCTCCCCTTTCTGTCTTTTTTTATTTGGTTTTCTTTTTTTGTGACACCCTCCACCTCACAGTTGCCCACTCAGTCTGCGCCGTCCCACTGGCTGAGACAGCGAGAGGGTTCAAACACAATCTAACTCCCAGCAAAGGTCAGTTTTCTCACTCCGCATGGCCCCGGGCCCTAGGCACAAAAGCCCCTCAATTCACATCTTTCAACTGGGCACTGGCTTTTGTCCCGACAGAGCGAGGCGCTTGGAGCGGGCGGCCATCAGACCAGCCCCTCCTGGAGTGCGCGGTCAGGGGCAGCTAAACGTCTGGCCCCTGCATCCCTTTGACGGATGCAGCCCTGCCATGTCACAGCCCCCCCTCCCCGCTCGCCCCCATGCCCTGAGCATACCATCATAATAGGCCACATCAAACGCCATTCAGCTCCTCTCCGAGAAACAGAAATGGCAGCGAAAAGAAAAATGATCTGCGACCACTGGCCGTTGCCTACCGTACAATGCGGCCCGCCCGATCATTGCGTGCCATGTTGTGGTGTCAGTCAATGCACTCGACACGTGTTGCTGTGCTAATTCCAAAAAACGTCCCGTGCATAAAAGTGGCATTATTTTGTTTTGCTGCAAAAGTTGGCAGAGGCCGATGGGTGTGGCGCATCTGATGATATTTTGCATGTTTAGGGTTTTCTCTGGAACGTCTCGAAGATATTTGATGACTGACTGCTTTGGCTCTTCCCTTTTGGATTATTGAGTTTAAGGTGGGAACATTATGCCATTGTTGCTTTATGACTCATCCGTGTAATCAGTAAATCAACCAAAACCTGTTTTATGCTCACAAATGAGATGTAGCAGTTAGCAAACAGGAACTTGGGATTGACTCATTTCTCACAGTTATGAGACAGTACCCAGAATATGCATTTCCCCTTTTTAGTTGTTTTTTATTAGAATCTTTTTATTCCACCTGCCTTATTTCTCAGTGCTTTCAACAAATTCGGCAGATTTTGTTTTGGCTAAAACTTGGCACTTCCTGCGTAATGTTTACTCGTATCATTTGCAGTTCAAGTTGCAAACAGAAATATTTCCAAAGTCAAGTGTGTTTGGATAGAAAATATGCTGAAAATATGCTGTCCGGGTGCGCTTTTGCATGCCACAGCGGAAGAAACTGCCAGGCAAATAAGGGCTTTGTCTTATAAAGTATTCATTGTCACCTGGTAACGGCTGCCGTTTATCATTTCACCTGAAATTACAATGAAAACTGATACCTTATCAGGGGGACAAGCACATAGACAGCAGGCAAAGATGAATGAAGAAGAGAAGGAGGGAAAAAGGGAGGGAGAAGAAGGGAACGGGGGATGGGACATGTAGTTTTTTCTTTTTTTTTTTCTTCCGTTTAATATACAACCAACTGTTCTGGGGATAAGGTTACTTCACCATTTGAGCACTGCTATCTTCTTATACGAGGAAACTTTGAAATGTGCAATAAATGTCACTTTTTTTATAAAAAAAAAAAACATCCTCATTTTGCATGCGAATTTCATTGCTTTACTTTTTGCAATATTCCACAAACTTCCTGTTTTCGGTAAATAACATAACTCATAAAATGAAGTGCGATAGTCAAATGTACAGTAAGCCAGCGAGGGTCTTTCCCACAACGTGAGATAAACAAAAAACAGAACACTTTGTTCATTTTAAAACAGGCATGCTGTTATCATCGGAATCGCATGCAAAAATGTCCGACTGATACATCTAATGAGCTTGATATTTTTCTCTGAGCCTTTGAGTTTTCCCTCCCTCCTCATTTTCATGGAATCGTGGAAGGCTCCTCCCCGAGAGACTTGAAAGGCTAGAAGAGCCCAAAGATGGGAAGGCCAGCCCACTAAGGGGAGGAAAAAAGTGTGCTCAGGTTCCTCCACTGCTGTAATTTCCTATCTGCCTATTCAGACACCGGCAACTGCTTGGTGTGTGTGCGTGTGTACAGGAGCAGAACCGTAGACTAAGAGCGAGTGAGAGAGAGATAGAGAGAGAGAGGCAGGGAGGAGCGAGGAAGGGGCCGGCTCTGTATTCTCTCACCTACCCCCCGTCAAACCACAGGAGGGAGGGGCCAAGCCAAGCTGCCAATCAACCTCACTCGTGGCAGCCGGCATTATCTCTGCTACAAACTATTGACAGATTACATGTCAAGGAGTTTAGTACATGATTGAGAGCAAAAAAGGCGTTTATTGTCAACTTCTTTTAGTTTCCTGTTTCTCCCAGACCAGCTTACATCTGATGATTTTCAAACAGAGTTCAGTAATATTATGAAAGTTACATGCTTGACGGGATTTAACTTCGACTACCCTGAATATGGTAAGTGACCCTTCTCTTTAACCTCTATGTGTGCGTGTGTGTGTGTGTGTGTGTCTCTATAGGTGTGTGTGTGTGTGTGTTTTGATATAATGTACGTCTCGAATAGGGAAGTTCCTTCTAGTTTAAGTCCCATACATCGTCTTTATTTATAACTGTATGACAGGCTCTGAGAAGATGGCAGTGTTTAATACGATCACTCTGTCCTGGAGTGCTGTGTTTTCTTTCCTCACTTTACTCTCTGGAGGGGAAGAATTGAAGTAGTTTCATTTTAAACCTGAACGTAGTTGAGTTTATTTACACTATCATTTAGGAGGAGTGTATCACTTTCACCTACGGGCGTTAGGTGGTGTTTGAAACTCATATATTTGTGTTTATTAAAGCAGTCGTGGTTGTCTGAGTGCAGTTTTTTTTTTTTTTTGGAAGTTGTTGCTGATATAAGTTTCTGGAGGCACCGATGTGGCATAAATGTACATAGGCATGTAAAATTATGAGTGAAGTGACTGGTGTGGCCTAGGGGTTTGTTGCCAAGGGGACTGAGTAAACAAAATGCTGTAGTAACGTTGTTTTGACACATGTAAGGGCACACAGAACAAATGATATCCCTCTCCTTTTTCCTCGTTCTTCCATTTAGGGATGTTATGAAATTGATATCTGTCATACCGTCCCATCCTGTTTTTAATTTCATCATCAAATTATCTGGCTCTAGGAGCTTTAGGTAGTATTATACAACCAGGAATCACCCGTTCTCGACAAAAAAACTACTGGTGTTGTAGTTTAGTTAGTTTGTGTTGTGTGTGTTTGACTTTGCTGGATTTTTAATTCAGTTTAGTCTAGATAATTAAATTTATTCATTCATTAAAAAAAAAGTTTTAGTTTAGGCCAGAATTATTACAGCATATTGTGTATTCACAAACGTGTTTGTTTGGCTTTTAGTGTGTTTTACTTGATGCTGTTTAGGCAGAGTTGTGAATGTCACTTGACACCTATTTTATTATATTTTATGGTATGTATACATATTTTAAATAAATATATTATTATTATTAATAATAATAATAATAATAATATTAAATACTTATTCCGATTTTTTTATTTTTTATTTTTAAATTTAACTAGTTGACAACCACATTCTATTAGCTTTTAGCCTGAAAAATAAATACACGCATACATGGGTGAATTTAAAAGTAGGTTTTGTCATGGCAGAAAAATTCAATCAATAATTTTAGCGAGTTTCTGAAGTGATGTCTTCATGTCTTGACGCCCTCGGGCAGGATTTTTTTTCTCATCATTGTTGTTGTTCTTTGACACTAATGAACACTGTTTGTTCTAGAAGATAAATGGTGAAAGATGAAATTAAATTAAGCGAAATTTGTGACTTCTATTTAAGAGCATTTCCTGAACTTGAACAGAAGTGGCTTCAGCTTAATTGCGTCACGTTTTTGACAACTTTTGTTTTCTTTGTTCTTTATTATTTACCGCATTTTGCTTTCTGTTTGATTCATATTCTAAATAAGACACACCCAAGATTTTAAAGTCATTGTCATTTTTCTGTGTGCTCTCAGATGACTGGAGTTATTTTATTACTCCTCCAGCTTTTTTTTTTTTCCTCCTGCCCGAGCGAAAGCAGTTTTAGCCTCTGTCCACTCTGAGCACCTTTACCACTCATCTGCAAAATAGGATCAAATGAGGAGGAAAAAACAACCCAAGGTCTGCAGCCCTCAATAACCTTTATCACAATTTAGAAACAACCGAATCAATTTGATGTCTTAAGCAATAAAAAAGGCTGTTGCTGTCCTAATTCTGCAGCTCTTTGGCTGACAGTAAATTTACATTTTTTAATTAAACTAGCTGGAATTTTTATGAGGGGGCTGGGCTATGCTAATGGGAATGTTGTGTGCCGCAGATTAACAGAGTTTTGAAGTACATTTGGAAGGGGGGACATTAAAGGGGGAGAGGATGCTAGGCATCACATTTAACCCCTTTTATGCTTATTTTTCCTGAGGGACACCCGACCGCTGAGAGAGGCAAGAGCACTCTTTAGTGAAGGGGTGATCAGTGTTGCCATGTCAGCTCATGCATATTCTTTAAATTCTAATCTATAATTGATGACACGCACAGATGACACAGAAGAAAGGTGAGCTCCTTTTAGAAGGACATCTGAAATGCATTTAGTGCAGCATAAGTCATTTGAAATCAAATCTTTTTGGAGATTAAAATATAACAAAATGTAATTTTCCTAATAATTTGAATGCAGCCGTATTTATTTTCGTTATCTTGTTTATATTTGTCACAAAATGCAGTTCATATTATGATTGAATTAATCCATTAATAGTGTTGGTTGTTTTAGAAATGTTATTTATAATTTAGATGTAACATCTATAAAAAATAATTAATTAAAATGCAGAATATAAATAAAAAAAGAAGAAAGGCTAATAAAGACAGAGAGAGTCTAGCTTTCATTTGATGGCCCCCCACCATCAAAATGAACTTTGTCATCCTAAGAGCCTAACAGTCCCGGAGCTCACAGCCGGCCGAACGATAACGGAGGCTCACGCAGGAACAGATCAATCTCCAGGCATGTGAGAACGTGATGCTTATGAGCTTTCTTCTCTTCTCCTCTGCTCTGCTCTCCTCCTGTGCATTCATGCAGACACCAGACCCTAATTAAAACTTCAAAACCTTTCTGTCACTTATACACAGTAATGCTCTAATTGATACTGTGCTAGAAAAGGTTGCGGGATAATAAGTCTATCACAAATATCCATAGTTGTATATGTTTAAAATGATGTAGATTTAGCTATGATTAATAATACACCACCTGAAAATTACACTCTGTTTCTCTGGATTTAAAAAATATAGTTCTGTTAATTTAATAGTAAAACGTCGTTTTTGTTTTATTCTGTAAACTGCTAATAATTTTTTAAACCTGTTTTAAGTCAAATGTTGTCATTTATTTTGCCTAAAAGGACACTAAATGAGACTGTTTTGAAAATGTTTATAATCATTTTTAAACAACACAATACCAATGTTTTAACTTAAGATGTGTTAAGAAATCAATATATGCTGGAATCAACATTGTTTGCAATTCCAACTCCCAAAAACAATTGTGAAATTATTGCACATTTTTCATTTTCTAGGAAAAAATACATATAAATGACTATATTTATCTTTGAAATCGGCAAGAAATTTAAACAAATATTAACATTTTACTCAAACTTATATATATAATATGTGTATAGTCATTTAAAATAAATGTTATAATAATAGCTCAATATGTAAAACTGTCTATGTGTGTGTATATTATGTGTGTGTGTGTGTGTGTGTGTGTGTGCGCGCGTGTGTGTGTGTGTGTGTGTGTGTGTGTGTGTGTGTGGGTGGGTGTGTATAAACACACACACATACACACAGTTTTACGTGTTGAGCTATTATTTGAGTAATGCATAATTTCCTAGAATGTAATTTCACTGGCTGTAATCAAATCCAGTTATGAACACATAGTTCAGGTGAGTTGCGGTATCATTTTCAGTAAAACAAAAGTGAACTGTACAAAGAGAGAAAAAATTTATTACTATCAAGGTCCTGGTGCCTGACAGAGCTTGTGGTTTTAAGTTTTGCATCTCGCAAAAAAAGCTTCTCATAGTGCTGCTATCTCGTGCTATCTACCTCACCTTTTGCAACAAACGTGCCACACGATTGAGAATTTTATGATGCGTTTTCTCCCCTGCTCGACTTTTTGTGTTTCGGCACATATGGTTGCAAAAGTTGCAGAGAGTGAGATGGTCATACGCGCAGGGCCTCGCAGAATGGCTTCATTTCACGTTTATGATCTTCCACATGAAATTCTAATTTCATGCAAAGTGGGGGAGACAAATAATCTGCGGCGGCTGATACGGTATATAAGAGGGGGAAAAGAAGAATATGAAGAAGCAATTAGCACAGTGTGGAAGACTTTAGTCTGTTTGTCTGAAAGCTTGAGCTCCAATGGCCTCGAATGAAATTTGCATGCTCCGCTTATCGGCGCTCCCTTATTATGCTGTCTGAAAGGAAGATTAAGCCGGTACAAAATGTGGCGACTAATCCTTTTAAATGTGGCAGGGGTCTTTAAGGTGTGAACAACCCTGTAGGCAGGTTTCAGGCAGGCGACTCTTGACGGCTACAGTCGAGTTCCTTCAGTCTGGCAGGAGCGGATGGCGGCTGGATTGCAGTTAAGGGAGCGATTGACTCGAGCTGATGGATGGTTTGTCTGTGCGCTTGCCGTCTTTAGCTCTTTATCTCGGACCCAAACACAGAGGTCACATGGGGTGGGGCGGGTGATAAGATTAGAGCGTCGCTTTTCCGGTGGTCTTATGTGAAATCTCTACAGGACGTCAAGTGTATGTAACATTAATTAACCAGTTCATAGTTAACTAATCAGTCATGAAAACCTTTTTTCTTATCAATTATAGAAATAAAAAACGTTATTCAGTAAGCAAAATGAACATCTTCCCCATTGCCTTTTTCCCCCTCAGAGATTGTTTGCATTGGAGAGCCGCAGAACTGATATCCTGTCCTCTGTGGTAATTGACTGCAAACAGGGGTGCTTGCGTTCGAAACCTTCCCTGCCGTGAATCCTGTGGTTGTGTGTGCTTTTGCCTGTGACATTCTATTCACTTGGGTCAGTAGCAGGCAGCAGCAGCAATAATTACAGTCTGTACATGATAAATCTGAAGCCCAGCTGTTGCGTTCTGTCACAGCCTACACACTAAACCGAGCGGAGAGAGAGAACAAGAGAGAGCAAAAAGGGGGCTCCAGAGTTTGCTGTTTGACTGATTTTTTTTTTTAAACTCCGTAACTTGATAGGATTACATGCTTCTTGGACCCACACCTGTTAAGAGGCTGTTAACAGAGCAGTTGGCGGTCTCATGGCTGAAGCTTAGAGTTTTTTCAAACTCTTCTGTGTGTCCTCTTTCGGGGGATTTCTGCCTTTGCAGGAGGAGTTTGGGGACTGGAGGCTGTTCTTCCCCAGCCCCAGACTTTTGTTAAGACCACCGAAGGGGGAGGCTGAGGTGTCTCTTTAGTCTGGGGTGTTCTAGTTCATATACTTAGTCTGTATTTGAAACCGCCTGCCTTTTTTTCCCACATTGAGACTATCTTGGTGACAGGTGTGGATTTAGAGTCCTTAAATCACTTCAACTTGAATTTTATCAAGACATAGAACTAAAAGGGAAAAAGGCTTCCCATTTTATTGTTATAATTCATTATTTATTACTACATAGTGTTTTAATAAAATAATTATTTTATGATTTTGTAGTTTTTCATTATTTATTATATTAGTTTTTTTAAACTTTTTTTACAGTGTCCTTGTTACAGTTCAATACATATTAGTCATATTAATTAACAACATCTACATACTTTAGATTTAGAGTTACAATTAAGAGTGCTTTTAGTTTATTTACATGCAGTTACAGTTGAAGTCAGAATTATTAACCCCCTGAATTATTAGCCCCCCTGTTTATTTTTTTCCCAATTTCTGTTTAACGGAGAGAATATTTTTTCAACACATTTTTAAACATAATATTCTTAATAATTCATCTCTAATAACTGATTTATTTTATCTTCGCCATGATGACAGTAGAGAATATTTTACTAGATATTTTTCAAGACACTTCTATACAGCTTAAAGTGACATTTAAAGACTTAACAAGGTTAATTAGGTGAACTAGGCAGGTTAGGGTAATTAGGCAAGTTATAGTATAATGATGGTTTGGTCTGAAGACTATCGAAAAAAACATAGCTTAAAGGGGCTAATAATATTGACCTTAAAATGTTTTTTAAAAAATTAGGAACTGCTTTTATTCCATCCAAAATAAAACAAATTAGACTTTTTCCAGAAGAAAAAATATTATCAGACATACTTTGAAAATTTCCTTGCTCTGTAAACATTATTTGGAAAATATTTAAAAAAGAAAAAAAAATTCAAAGGGTGTTTAATAATTCTGATTTAATCTTTATATTAAAATTACTGTACTTAATACAGTAATCACATGCAACTTGTAACAAGGACACTAATATTTTATTGCAAAGAAATATTTTGCACTTTTATACACACTAAATGTCTTTGCTTTGTTTGAAACATTAAAACAGTACATTCATTATAAAATGGAAGAGGTGTTAAAATTAGTACAGATTCTCTCACACTTTCTATATCCAAAATTAAAGTCATGAACTACACTTGTGGTTACTTTTCAATGAAACTTGCACGAACCTGAGGGGAACTGACTTAATGCACTGACTAAAATCACCTTTACACCACTTGCAAAAATGCCTCAGACAGTGAAATTAATTCGGATAAAAGCTCTAGCATCATTTTTATCTATGGTTTGATCATGTGTCATCTAAAGCAAATACATTCAGATATTGTAATTATCAAAAAGTGTTCTTTTTTGTGGCGGGCCAATGTATATTTTTGGAACGACCAACTTACGAAATGAGTCAATCCTTTTTTGCAAGCTGTATGGCAAACAAGCCACCTGACACCAGGCTTGTGTGCTATTATTTGTGCAATTTTATGTCCATCTATTCATACACACTGAGTAATGAATGAAAGGGCATGTTGGGTTGTTGAAGGCAGCCTTCATTAAATAGTGTTCCAGCGTGATTTAGATATTTTCCAGCACTGCACAGACCACGACAAATGCCATGTTACGGCTTGCACAACCAGCAGAAATAGAATGAAAATACCTGTTCAAGTCTGCCCGGAGGTTTTTTTTTTTTTTTGCAACTTTTTTATACCTTACATTATGCAATCTGTGGTGTAGATCCCTGGTATGTGTGGATTGTCTGAAAGCATAAGGCAGGTAGGGTAGAGATAGAGATTGCTAATGGCTTGTTTATTTTGCCTGTACTCTGCTATCCTTGAATACCATATTTGGATTTTGTTAGTCTCACTTAGTGAGCTCAGACCCTTTCAAAGGGGTTTCAACACCTGTCCTGCCTATTGTGCTGGAATTTTCTATATTTGGCTTATAGTCAGACTCATTGGTTGGTACAAAGGGGCAACATTTGTCAAAGTCGACGACTGGGGATAGACATTCTGACTTGTTAGGCTTTGAAAAAAGGGCAAGGAAAAAATTTACACAGAAAGTGTATTCCATACAGTCATCATAATAAATCAATCTGCAAAAACAAATGTTTATATATATATATATATATATATATATATATATATATATATATATATATATATATATATATATATATATATATATATATATATATTATATTTATATATTTATATTTATTATTTTTTTTTTTTATCTGTAGTTTTATAGCATGTCCCCATAACTGTATTTCTGCAACCAAAGGTAATCTTATCTTAGAAAGGAGGGAAGAAATTTTAATAATCGTAATTCAGGTGGATTTGATTGTCTTGATAAGTAATCAGAGTATCATGATAAATAAGGGAACATTATGACTTCGGCACAGCAGAGCACTGATTGTTTTGAAAGTGTCGTGTCCATTGGACGCCCATCTGAGCTTCTCTACAGAGTGAAATAACCCACCCGGCCCTTAATTGTTTGGAAATATTGGAGGCCCCTTTTCACCTGCGTGTGCGCTCCCCTCTCCCCTGATTCATTTCAGAGACCGTCCTCGGCTGCTGGAAAATGGCGTTAATTTTTTTATTACCTGTTTGACTCTCCAGCCTTATTACTGTAGCCCCTTAATGTTCTCCGTAACCGTGGAAACCAGATGAATAAACGTCCGCAAAAGAAAATGAGATGATTAAACAGGTCATCCTTGCAAAACAAATTCGCTTGGTCGAGCGCAATTTGTGTACCAAGCGCCTGTCTTAACAGTTTGCTAACAAGGGGATTGTTTGCAAGGGTAACGGGATAAGAGGGAAAAAATAAATAAATAAAAAACTGGGGAATAATGATAAACTAGCTCTGAACATGAAATAATCTGTTTGGAAAAAAATATTATAGTTGGGGAAAATAAAGCAACTTAATTGCTTAAAAGCCTCTGTGTCTTTGACATCTTTTTTGCCCATAGAAGGAATTTGCCAATGTGCTTAACGCACACTTGGCTCAAGCACACACATTACAAATCCTGCAGTATTTGAATAGTTATCTCCTATTTAAGGTATAGACTATACATTCCTGGAGGTATGTGGATAGTACGCAAAGACAGCAGACAAGATTCATAACGGCGGACCGTCTCACACGGCACACCTCCTGGCTCCGTCTTCGGACCCTTTAAGTTTTAATGCTTTCTCCTCCACCCTTCCTCTCTTCCTTTTCTCCCATAGTGCACTTGTTTTGACCCCTTTTGTGCATATTTAACAAGCAATATTTCATCTCACTATGATGGTTTGGTCGCTCTCATCCCTGTAAATAAGAGACTTGCTTTTGCCGATTTAGATATGTAAAGATAGGGCAGAATCCCAGGCCTGAATTAAAGCTATGTCTGTGTTCACAGCGAGACCGCTAATGACAAACGGTGGCCATGCCGTGGTGATGTTGTTTATGGAAGTACGCCACTCAAGGGTGTTGGCTGTTTACACTGAAGCTCCACTTTCCCTCATTCTTAAAAAATAAGCCCTCCCCTGATCATCTTTTGCATTTGTTTTCCCCTCCCGAGTCGAAGGGGTGTGGGGTGGTACTGGATTCTAGGTCTCTCGGGGCAAAAGCGTGGCACATTTTGAGAGAGTGCTGCTGCCCCAGCACTGGGGTGTGTGTGTGGCAGAAACTGAAAAGCACTCGTGCATTATTGATGTTTTAATTTGTGCAAATGCCCGAGTCTTTGTTAAGTGATTATAGAGCTGTAGAGATAAGAGACAGGTACTTTGGGCAGAAACAAGAGCTGGTGCCCACTTTGCTGGCCTAGTTTAGGTGCATTGCTTGGCAAGGTTCAGCACAAAAATGTCAACGTGTCAAAGATATATGAAAAAAAAGCCTGTTGATCTTTTGTACTTTTTTCTAAACTACACCTCTCCCATTTATGGTACAGTTTTATAGATCTTTTACATCCCTTATCAAAAATTATTTGATGTAAATATAATAGAACTGACCTGAAAAGCCCCATAAGCAAATATTGTGTGTGTCACGCCAGCAGCTGACCTTGGGAAAGAATGCAAAGTTATAATACCTCACGCTAGAACAACAAACCCATAAAATAATGCTACACAAAGTGAGCTGGTTTAGGTAAATACGAGAGAAGGACTTCGCTTTTTTCAAACCTTGATTAACAGGAACATGAGATCATAAAGTTTTCCATGACGTGCCTCATTGCTGTTGTAACTGGCAGACGGTTTTTGCTGCCTTTATCATTGCTGGGCACAAATAGAGTGAATCAACAGGAAAAGTGAAATATTGTAATTATGCTGTCATTCAAAAACACATGCACAAGTGCAAAGTCGCTTTTTCGAATGAGATTGATCATGGGGTCAATTATGCTGGAGGGTGTTTTTTTACTTCTGCTTTTTATGTTTTTGGAAAAGGTGTGTCTGTGAAAAAAAAACAAAGGAATTATTAGACAATAATTATCATATGGTTATGTATATTGCTTCTGAATAATTGCTCATAATAATAATAACTGTTATAAGAATAATAATAAAAATAATATTAATAAAAATAAGTGTTATTATTATCAAATAATTGAAACTTTTTTACTGCTTCTTGTGTTTTTAGAAAAGGTGTGTCTGTGAAAAAACCAAGGAAATGAATGTATAATTGTCATGTGGTAATATATATTAATGTTGAATAATTGCTTATAATAACAACAATAATAATAATAATAATAATAATAATAATAATAATAATAATAATAATAATAATAATAATAATAATAATAATAATAATAAATTATTATAATTATAATAATAATTATTATATTATTATAATAAACAATAACAATAATAATAATTATTATTATTATTATCATCATCATTATTATCATCATGATTATTGTCAAATTATTTATAAAAATATATAATTTTTGCAAGTTTGTTTATTTATTTATTTTTCATTAGCTTCCCAATCAAATTGTTTCAGTTTTGTCTAACTTCACTGACATCATATAGAGCATATAAAAGCACGTTCCCCTCACACAGCCCATCATCCTGTTGAAATGAATCAATGTGCAGTTTGCACTCATCGGGCACAGCATGAATGAGGCCGAGAGAAACAAGCACATAGCTGAAAGCTCTCGCAGCTTTAACAGGGAGCCTGTCTTTCATTCTGACCCACACACTCTGACACTCTTACAAACGCAGCGCTGGTGGCTACTTCCACTTACCGCTCTGAAAAAAAAAAGGCTCGCCACGTCCCATTTCCACTGAAATCTGCATTAAACCTGTCTCATGAGGGCCACTGGCTTAGTATGGGAAATGAAAAGATATGTCGTCTCAGGTGGGATGAGAGAAAGGAAGATGTTAGTTCTGAAATTTAGGGTTTCAGTTCGCTGTGCAATCTGACCCCACTTGAAAACAGAACGAAATGTCCTTCATACTAAATAGGCACTTGAACCAATAGGGCTGAAATGAGTGTATAGTAATAGACTTTATGATATTTGAAAGCGGTGTTTTGCAGAAGTAAAAGAAATCTCCCCTCCCCAGGGTGAAAGCTGAGCCCTCGCAGGAAAGTGAGCCTCTATTTTAACGTGTTTCTCTGTGACAGATGACATTTAGCCCATCTATTGGATCGCATGTCTCACATTATCTCTTATTTCACTAAACCCAGGCTTAATTAATAATTGATGCAAATGATATAATACCACTGATAGAGAAGAAGAGAATAATCTTCCGAATTATGTTTATTTCATGATTTTGGCTTAGAAAAAAAGTATTTTTATTTAATTATTCAGGTGCATAATAAACTAGCACAGAAAAAAAGCATTCTTACACAGAATATTATACTTTTTTTTTTTTTACGTTTTGACGGTGTATGTGTTTAGTGGAAACTTGATTCACTTCTGGTAAGCAGCCGCTGTATATTCTCAGCCTGAAATGTATACTGTATGTGGTGTGCATGTTGAGGCAGTAAAGGTTTTATTTGGTTCCTGTGCACCTAGAATGTTCTGCGCTTTCTCAGCGGCTCACAAAGAGCAGCAATGTGCTGTAATTAACATTTCGGCGGAGTTATATCACTTTGCCTCTATTTTGTAATCAGCAAAGGTTTTCTGAGGTGAAAATACTGACATATCCCAATAATTAGAGACTGAAGTACACTTTTTATGATGTGCATATTTCCCAACCAGGAACTGGGCGAGAGAGGGCTGAAGCAAGAGAAAAGATAGAAGAAGAGAAAACAACATGTTTTGGCAAGTTGTTTTACATATCAACATTTTTTTTGTGTGTGTGTGTGTGCGCTTTGAAATTCGTTCTCTGTCAGTGGTGAGCTGCCATATAGAAGATGCATTAAAAGTGCCATAACTCGCATAACCCAGCCGGGCTAAAATCAATTGGAATGGATAGTTAAGCTGGCGCTAAAAATCAATGAGCAATTCATGTCCTTGATCATACTGTGTCATTTCTCTCAATGTTAGAGCTCAAAGCTTAGCAGAGCATGACCAGCCCTCCCTTTGCACATTACAATACATATAATATCCATATTTCTTTGTTTGTGTTGCAAATGCGTGCATATTTCTACCTGCTTTCTTTGCAAGCCAAGTGCACAGTTGTGCTGGCCTCTGCCACGCGTGCTGTAGGAAGAATATCCCGAGTAAGAGAAATCTTATCTGGCCAATCTTGGTTGAACTGGATGAGTTGCTATCTCAATCAAACACTTAAAAATAGCTGAGGGTCAAATTTCAATGATCATAGTCTTCTTGGCCTCTCAAAATGTTGCAATCAATTTGCATGGCATACCGAGCAATGGGAAGGCTACCCGTCCGCAGGTCCTGCAACGGAGGGGCTGGGGGCAGGGACATGGCCAGACAGATTAGGAAGATGAAAAGTCAGTGTTTCAAAATAGTAATTTTGTCCTTATTAATGCCATTAGTGTAACAGTCAGCATGCATCAAATCAAAGGAGAAGAGGAGTAGCTCAGTCCCTTGTCTCGGCACTGTGACGGGACTGTGTCGAGAGCGATTTGAGCATTTTGTGTTGACGGATGAGGGTCTAATCTCTAGTCTTTGCTAAACAATGCATTATGTCTTTCTGATGCCTTTGTTTTGAAACAATTTCTAGAAAAGGCAAAATGTCAATTAAATCAAATGAGAAAGGAATAATGTATTCGGTCACTATGTCACAATTATTCGCAAAGAAAAGTCACATTTTTAAGACGTAAATCTTGTAAAACATACTCCATTAGCCTTTGTTTTTACTAAAACTCTAAAATATAACAATACAGGCCTTGTTGCTCTTTGTTTTAGATTTTGGGTTGACTGAACGTGAAATAATCTGAGATTACGGCACAAAATGATATCACTCACATCATCAGTTGTGTAATTATCATGCAAGAACGAGTGCAAAATGAAGGGACGCGAATGGACACAGTCATCCACGACGGGTATGTGCCGCTGTTAATAACGCAGGCCTGTTATTGAACACAGTTGTGATAAAAGATGACTACAAATGACATTTCTGAGTCCAAGACCCAATGCAATCGATGTCCGTTAACAGGCTCGTGTCCACATGAGAGAAACCTTAAAGCAACCTCCTCCCGTACGGCATTTGACATTGCAACCCCCCCCCCCCCTTTTTTTTTTTCAGTTGGTATAATTTGTTACGTGTTTGTGTAGCCTTTCAGAGAGCAGTTATTTGGCACAACAGGTGTGGCTCTTGTGCCTTTTTTTCTGACTAATGTTGCAAAGGGCACTCAGTCATAGGGTGAATGCTTCGGATTTAAAGCATGGGCCTTCAAACCAGTTGTCTTCTGGGATAGAAAAAGCTGGTGATCTGAGTGCATATGGGCAGTTGGCTCCCAGAGGTGAGATGTACTGGAGCAGCTGGGCCCCTTTTTTTAAGGGGAGGATATTTTTTCCCCTTGTTTCCAATAAAGCATAAATGAATGTTTGTGACAACTGAGTAGGCATGTGATGATAACTGTTTTCAAGGTATACCGCGGTTTGGAAAAGTCAGGGTTTAAAAACTGCAAACATTTTCTGTTGTACCACTCCTACGGTATATATAAGATTTTTTTAAAAGTTTTTTTTAGGCAGAAAATATATCCAAAGATGCTGTTTTATATTGTAAAGAAATCTGTTTTTTTAAACTACTGAAGACAGAGGATGAAGAATGAAGAATTGATTTGAATTATTTAGCCTGACATGTTTACTGTTTTAATTAAAATATATTGTGTTCAAAGGGGAAAATGCTTTTGTTTTTTACCCAGAAATATCATATAGGGCAGTAATCACATTACCGTAAAACTGTGATATATTTATCCAAGGTTATCATACCATCAGAATTATGTACCGGCCCATGCTTACAACTGAGGCAGCGTGACTGGTAGTTTTGTGTCTTCTAAAATCTTACTAGACTTTCAGAAAAGAAATTGCATTGATATTTGCTAGTTTTTATTGATATTGCATTGATTTTATATCAATATTTCTGAAAGTCAATGGGATCCAAAACAACACACAAAAAAATTAATAAATATAATAAAAATAATAATTCACTTAAAAATCACTTACTGAAGGCAAAAAGTAAGTGTTTGCAGAGAATAATGGACATAATGCAGATTTAGAGGGGAGTATACAACAATATGTTATGTTTCCATACAAAGATGCGAATTAAATTTATGTGCAAAACAGGAATATCGCAAATAAGACGTACGAATAAAGCAGCGTTTCCATCCAAGTAGTCAAAGAGAACAAAATCGTCACTTGTTGATTAACTGGCGGCAAATATCAAAGGTAAAAACGGAATTTACTGCGGTAGGAGAAGCTGCATGAATCTTTTCTTTATTTAATAAATGACTTGCGCCTCGGAAGACAGTATGCCGACTTGTAATCAAAGCGTGGTGGCATTCGCGGAGCACAGATGCTCTTGACAAGCTGGAGGTCATTAATAATTTAATAACACTAATACTAAAACAGGGCATTTTAGAATGACCAAAGCAACATTTCAGAGGTTTTGCAGTGTGCTCAGCCACTTGGTTTGTCTATTCGCACGCATTTTTATCATCACACGATCTCTTACAACAAAATCACGTGACTTTTTTTAATGCACATACTGTAATTGTTTCGGTAGGTATTTCCACTGTAGTTTATGCGCATCTTTTCTTATTGAATAAAAAGTTTATCCTACTCATTAATGCCAGCCTGATCTTACGAGAAAACGTAAGTATTTTACGTTTCGTCAGTTTAGTGGCTAATTCGTACGAAGCCAGTTAAAAAGGAGGCGTGGCACCTAACCACCCCTCCCTAAACCCAACCGTCATTGAGGGATGAGGAAATCGTTCTAAATTGTGTGAATTAGATCGTACGAATTCATACAAATTAGCCACTAAATCAAAAAGGTACGAATTGCCGTGAGATTGTGTTGGTTATGCGCATACATTTTCAAAATGTATGCGCATCTTGCCATTTCCATCAACCAATTTTTTTATGCGCATATCCAAAATGCACATAAAAATAAGTAGATGGAAACGTAGCTAATGATGCCATTTTGGGGGATTTATGTAAAAAAAAAAAACTAGTGACTTTAGTGATGTCATCAAACAAGGAAGTGGTTTGGAATTGACATTTTCAATCATTTACATTACAATAATTTACAGTCTAGAACAAAGTACATTTTTATGTCCATTGCGAAGTTCTTATTTCCACTTTTGACTGTAATTCCAGTAAGTTATTTACAAATTCCAGTATTTGTTTACATTTCATTTAGTAGCTTCATATTTACACTGCTGTCCTTTTTTCACTTTCTCTTTGACTCACTCACTCACTCACTCACTCACTCGCTCGCTCACTCACTCACTCACTCACTCACTCACTCACTCACTTACACACTCACTCACATATCTCTCTCTCTCTCTCTCTCTCTCTCTCTCTCTCTCTCTCTCTCTCTCTCTCTCAATCCATCTGCATCATGTCGATCTGTCAGGCTGCCAGTGTCTGTTCCAATTAGATTCCACTTAATACACGTAACCTCGATTAACACGCAATCAAGCTCAGATAAATCACATCCTTTAAGTCTCCCCCTCCGCCTCAGTACCGTTGCTGTGCATCAACCCTATTTTCTCAGCAAGCCCATACACTCTCTCACGTTCTAAAACTGCCAATTTGATACTTGCATCACACAAACCTTTTTTTTTTATCCTTCAGCCTTTGCTTTATAAGGATATACACTACCGGCCAAAAGTTTGGGGTCAGTAGGATTTTTAAATGTTTTCAAACAAGCTTATCCTGCTCACCAAGGCTGCATTTATTTAATCCAAAATACAGTATAAATTGTGAAATGTTATTGCACCATAAAATAACTGTTCAAAAGTAGTTTATCATTTTATTTAGACATTTATTCCAGTGATTTTAATGATGAATTTTCATCATTTTATCATTTTGCAGTCACATGATCTTCCAGAAATCACTCTAAAATTAATAATAATAATAATTATTATTATTATTATTATTAGTTAGTTAGTTAGTTAGTTAGTTAGTTAGTTAGTTAGTTAGTTAGTTAGTTAGTTAGTTAGTTAGTTAGTTAGTTAGTTAGTTAGTTAGTTAGTTTATGTAGCACATTTTTTACAACTCAACGTTGCCCAAAGTGCTGAACACAATCAATACTATTTAAAATAATTCCTACATCACATACATAACAACTAAAACATAAGACAAACCCCTCAACATTAGGCTCAAATGCTAAAGAACAAAGATGGCGTTTCAAAAGCTTTTTAAAAACAGATAGAGTTGGAGCATGACTAATGTGGGGTGGAAGCCTGTTACAGAGTTTTGGGGTGATAACAGTAAAAGCCCGATCCCCACTTCTCTTACACCAGGACCTTGGTACCGAAAGAATAAACTGATCAGAAGACCTTAGTGACCTACCAGGATTATATACATGTAGGAGGTCTAATAAGTAAGGTGGTACTAGATCATTTAAGGATTTAAAAACAAAAATTAATAACAGGCAGCCTAACAGGCAGCCAGCCCAGGAAAGAACTGGGGATATGTGCTCATACAATTGCCTGTCAGAAGTCTCGCAGCCAGCATTTTGGACTAATTGCAATCTATTCAGGGCATTTTGACTAATTTGAAACTACAGACAATAAGAAAGCAGTTATTTAAAATTTTAATAAACATTTAACAATTTCTTTACATTTAATAAATGCCGCCTTGATGAACAGAATAATTTTCTTTAAAAAGAAACATGAAAAAAAAACTGACCCCAAACTTTTGACCTGTAGTGTACAGAAAACATTTGTCTTCCATGATAATAAATTTAAGGTGAATGGCATGAGGTGCACTCCAAAAGAATGCCTGCAGAATTAGACATGATTCAAACCGTTTATGAGCCAAACAGAAAAACAAAACAAACAACCCAAGGCAACAGAAAGGCCTGCGCAGCACTCTGGAGTCTCGCTTTATGTCTCGCTTTATTAATCACGCTAAAAGTGCTAACATTGACATGTTTAACAGATTAGAGTTTTAATAACAGGCCTAGGTTAAAGTGCTGGCGCATCGGAGAAGATCTCCTGTCTTACAGTACTTCCCCCTCCCTCAATAGCGGATGATAAACAGGGGCCGGGTGGAGGCCGGAGGATTAGGACCTCACCTCCACATCACGCTCTCATTATTAACTTACACTACAGGGAGACCCAACAGACTCACAACTCAGGCCGGAGCACCTCAGATTATCGACATATACATATAAATACCTGACTAGTTTCATAGAGGAGCCACACTTCCAAGTGCTGATTGGTTTCTCTAGGTTTAGGTGGACAATGACTGCTGGCCTGCTCTGAGTAAATAGAGCCGGGATTTAAAATAAATTAAGCTATGAGAAAGGCTCAGGTTGATCCTTTTCTTATCTCCAGTGCTGAGTTGTCAGCTCCAAGCCTTTTATGGGACTTTGGGTAAAGCCTGTGTGCATAAAATAGAGGGACAAGATTCAACATTCCCAAAAAACAAGATGTTTATAAAAGGCATCAAAGCTGTGTGAATTGTAAACTGGAAAAAGAGTCCTGTCGCTTTAAACAACAACAAAAAAAAAGTTTCCCTCAAAGTTTGGATCATCTTTTTCTCTCTCTCGCCCCCCTTCTCGTTCCCAGAGAGAAATAGGGAATAACGCTGATGAGTTTTAGCAGCTTCAGCCAGGCGATGGGCGAATATAATAAGTGTTTTCGCAGACGTCACCCGTGATTATCTCATCGAGGCATTTTGGGTGAATGTGGCGGATTTAGAGGCTCCTCTATTGTGCTGACATCATCACTCTTTAACAAGCTACATTAAATCACGGCTAAAATCATCCGAAAAACTCTTCCGAACAATAAGCGTCTGGGAGATTTAAAGGGAAAGCCTGGGATGTTTTTTAACTTGTGTGTTTGTTTTGTGTAGTATAGCATGTCAGACATTGTAGAATGAGGGAATTGGGGCAAATTCTCTTTCTCATTAAATAATTGGATAAAGGGAAAACACTGTTTTTCTATGTATGTGCAGTCAGATGAACAATGAGGGGACAGTTCTCCAGCTCACTGTTTACATTTCTGTCTTTATGCTGTTTTGTGCGCGTAATGAATGTGCCTTTGTGCTGTTATTTTGCAGCGTGCGGTGTCACTGCATGATTTGAATGTAATCATATTTTATAATCTTTCTTTGGAATAGCAATTATTTCTCAACACGCCATGTTCTGCAATCTCACAATAATATAATATAAATTTACTCAGCTGTGGTCTGTTTCGCTTTTTAGCACACAATTTTTTTAGGAGCATGATGGTTTGAATAAAAATAACAAAAAGCATATATATAAAAATTATTTCCTGTTGCTCACAGGATGATTTGGTTTTATTTTGTATTATATTTATTTATTTATATTTTCAATTTATTATATCACATTTTTGTTATATCAAATTATATATTTTTACTCTTATTTATTAGACTTTTTTAGTGAATATTATTGTTTATTATTATTAATTTAATAATTTCTCTATTTATTGGTTTATTCTTATTTATACATTAAAAAAAACTGATGTTAAATTTAACATCTAAATAGTGCTGGTATATAAATAATTTTATTTTATATATATTTTAATTTATTTCATTTTTCTTTATATCTTTTTTTAATTTCTTATTATTTTTTAATTAATTAATACATTTTTTATTTTATTTTACTAAAATCTCCCCTGCAATGAAGGCATATAATAGGGAAGTCAGAGACAGACGGGCATGTTATTTAACTCCACTAAAATGAACTGGAAGTTCATGATGGAGCACTGCTCTGTCTTGCTGCTCTGCCGGTAGGAGCGAGACCCTCCTTACAGGAGAGGTGCTGCGCAGTGTTTGAGGAGGCTCAGCGTGGGCAGCGTGGAGCGATGTGACAGAATTAGCTTAAGCCCAAGTGAGCAGGGCTGGTAGAGAAACACTGCTGGTGCTCAGAAGGAGGCAGAACTGATGCTCAACACCAGCCAGAGACCCAATGCCCCCCTCCTTCAGGGTCTTTCTCCATCTCTGCCTCCTGATGCTGTGAAAAGTTCAGATGTTGTATCCATTATCTGGTAGATTTACAAGTGAAATAGGAGATTTAATGCTTATTGTAGGCCTTGATAAATAGTGCAAACTATTTTTTTTTTGTTATTTAAAATTTTTTTTTTTTGGTAATATATCAGATATATAACAACAAAAAAGCTAAAGCAACTGATATTAATGTAAAATAATGTTAAAGTATAATAAAAATGAATTAAAACTGCATATACATAAAACACACAAAAAACAATTATATTATATTATATTATATTATATTATATTATATTATATTATATTATATTATATTATATTATATTATATTATATTATATTATTGTAGATTATATCCAAACTCCTGCATGTATATTTAAAAAATAAAATAAAATAATAATAATTATATATATATATATATATATATATATATATATATATATATATATATATATATATATATATATATATATATATATATATATATATATTTATTTATTTATTTATTTATTTATTTATTATTATGATTTTTTAAGCAAATGCCTCTAAATAAGTTTTAAAAGCAAATGTTTAAATAAAAAATGAATACACAATAAGAAAAAACAAACAAAAAACTTAATCACAAATATTTTTTACTCAAAAATACCAAATGAAACTTGCTTGAGTTTGAAAAAAAGATTCTAAAGTTTTGTTAATGAAATAAAAACAGTTTTGATTTCAGAGAATATAAAATTTGAAGTCAGTCCATAACAACATATATATTTTTAAAAATGTAAAAAAGAAAATGCATATCCATTTTTTTGTAAATAATAAGCTTCATTGGCACAAAAGAAATAAAACAAGTTTCAGGTTGTTCTCCGTCAGGACGTCCAAACAGCAGACACTCAGCCTGACTAGAAAGTGTCACGAAGCTTCTGAAATGAAACCCTGCAAACAAGTCTTTTCCAAAGTCACTTTCTCTCTGCATCATCAGCAGCGAGAGGCAAGCAGCTGAAAGATAATATGTTTAGTGCACAGACAACAGATCAAAGCTCATCCCAGTTAGTGAGTGTTTGCGGCTTTGTATGCGTGTGGTCAAGGAAAGTGAGGGCAAACAAAACAACGTGGCGCGTGAGAGTCAGCATTTTGTGTGTGTGTGTGTGAGTGAATATCAGGGTTGATGCTCGGGGACGTCCAGAGCACCAGCGAGGGCCTGCTTTGATTTTGTCATTATTACAGGGCCCTAGTTTATTTGAGCAGGGCTGGGGGTGGATTCTATGGCCAGCCTACTAACTGTGTGTCTGCATGTCCTTAATTCCTGTTGATGTGCAAGCCTTGGGCTCTGAGTGTGATGGAGAGGGCGCGTCACCACTGGAAAAATTATTGTGTGGCCTCTGAATATTACGTCCAGAGCTGGGCATGCATAGATGATGGTTGCCTATGTGGCTCCATCTTATAAGGCAGGTGTTTGAGTCTTAATTGGGTGTACTATAATCTGTCTATTCAAACAATTAAGACCGCTTAAATTTTCCTGCTTCATTTTATGATTTGTCAACAAGAAAACTTTCAAATGTACAGGTAGTTAGCCTGATTTTTCATACTTTTCATACATTTTCCAAATGATTTTTAACAGAGCAAGGAATTTTTCACAGTATTTCCTGTAATATTTTTTCTTCTGGAAAAAAGTCTTATTTCTTTTATTTTGGCTAGAGTAAATGCAGTTTTTAATAAAAAAAACATTTAAGGTCAACATCATTAGCCTCTAAGCTTTTTTTTTTCAATTGTCGACAGAACAAGCTATTGTTATACAATGACTTGCCTGATTACCCTAACTTGCCTAGTTAACCTAATTAAGTTAACCTAATTAACCTAGTTAAGTCTTTAAATGTCACTTTAATCTAAATACTAGTATCTTTAAAAATATCTAGTAAAATATTAAGTTCTGTCATCATGGCAAAGATTAAAGAAATCAGTTATTAGAAATTGAATGTGTTCTTCTCTCCGTTAAACAGAAATTGGGGAAAATATATACAGGAGGGCTAAACTCTGACTTGTATTGAACTGTATTTGTCTAGAAAGGGGGTAGAAAAACAGTGTTTATGTAGGATATTGATTTTTTTCTAAAGGGTGGAGGAAAAAAAAGTGCAACTGCAGGTTGTTTTATGAATTTTAAGACAGATTAAAAGCTTTGTAAAAAACTTATTATACTGGCATGTTTGTTGCTGTACTTCAAGCAGTAATTGCCTGATTCAAGAATTCCTTGTTTCGATATGAGGCAAATTTTTTGTTCCTGTTAAAAGATTATATTTAGGTAAAATATTTTTGTACATATTCTGTGTTTTTAGATGAGAAACAAGAAGTGAAAAGTTGCAATCTTACAAATTTACTTAACTTTTACTTTTTGTCACCCATTGTCATGACATTCTCTTCAAAAGTATGGTGTTACATTGAAAACAAGTTGTATGATATTAAGCATGTGTTTATTTGGTAAAAAAAATTAAAACAAATAAATAATAATAATTAATAATAATATTGTTGTTGTTGTTTTTATATAATTTATTTATTAATTATTACATTTAAAAGCTGATATAATAATAATAACAACAATAATAATAGTTATTATTATTATTGTTAATAATAAATACAATGAATTAATAATTTATAAATAAACATTTGTTTATTTATTTGTTTATTTATTTAAATGGCAGTTTTTGTGTATTTTCAAATGGTATTTTATGCTTATCTTTAATTTTATGTTTAATTTGTTTTATGACTCCTCCATTCTCCCTTATTAGTTTGCACTTGGTTGCGTCTTGTTCAAATGCCCCCTCTAAAGGGTCAGGTGAACCTGAATCAATCTAATTATACAGGACTTCCGATTAGTCGACTAGCCATTCAGTCAACTCTGAAAGTTAGTTTTGAACATCCCCACCACTTTCCTCCTCTAACACCGAACATGTTTATGATTAGAGAGAGACTTGTGATAGAGACTGGAGGAGAGAGAGAGAGAGGGCAGAGAGAGAGAGAGAGAGAGTGAAGGGAAAGAGAAAAAAAAAACAATCTCATCAGGCGAGAGGCCGTTTGCTTAGCAAGAGCTGACAGTCTTTGTGTATGTAAATGAAGAATTTAGACTAATGGAGTTGAACCATTTCTAATTTTGTGATGGCAAGAGGATTTTGATTGAAAGTAATTAAGCAAGCTAGCTGTAAAATTAATTAAAGCAAAAGGAGGGGGGATTTTTATTGGATTGGATAGCGATATAGCTGCTGTCAGGCAGGGGGACAAATGGGGGTGACCTGGATTCTCTGCCCTCCCTCCTCCCACTTGAGACTTTTATGTCACTTTAATCTCCTTAGAGCGGCTGGTGTGCATTTGTTCGAAATAATCAAGGAAATATGGTCAGAAATTGTCAGCTTTCAGATCTAATTTACCTGACAGCCTGGCGAGCGTGTACATGCGAGTGTGTCTGTGTTGGTGCGTATGTCTGTGCGTAAGGTTTTTTTTAACATCTCCCCCTTGTCCCTCTCTTCAGCTTTGTGGAAAATGCTTTTGACAGTTTTGAGACATCCTGACTCTTGGTCGGAAAAAAAATGACAGGGAACTTGGTCAGGTTGAGATGAACCCTTCACAGAGCCAACTCGTCAGGGTTGGGACTAACTTAGTGTGTATTAGTAGATGAAGTGTGGACTTTTGTGATATTGACAGTGCTTCAGTTCATCCACCTTCTGCCAATGTGAAGATTGACTGATGGAACCAGTTTTTTTTCTTAACTAAAGGTGAACCCAAATATTAAACATTTGAAAGGTGATACTTGAGACCCTGATGATTGAAAAACTTGATGATAACTTAAATGATAATATAATCTGAATTTTAAGACAAATGGTTATGGAAAAAATTATTTATAGCCATATTTTTAGTTTTGAGTTTGTGCAAAAATATTCATACCCACTGTCATTGTATATGTATTTAATGGCCACCAGTATCACTTAGATTTCAGAATTCTCTATACTCGTTTTTTAAATGATATTTTTAGGACGGATGTCCCGATCAGGTTGTTTTGCCCTCGAGTCTGAGTCATCTTATTTTTGATTATCTACCGATACCGAAACCTCATCCGATACTTACAGAAAAAAATAAAGAGGGAGGAAACAGATCCAGAATGTTCCTTATTTTTTGAGTTTAATTTACCTTATTTAAACATTCAACAACTCTGTTAAAAACAGAGCACTTCAGTGAGGTAGCTTGAACAATCAAGTAATAAACAACATAAATTCTTCACTTTTGGACTTTAGTACAACAGTAAATATAAAAGACATCGAATATAAAAACAAATAGCACCTTAACTTAAAATACCCAGCAGACAATCCCAAGTTTAGATATATCACAGTTTGCTATTGCAATGTTGTCATCATCAACTTTATAATAACTCCAGACTGCAGGCATACTTGTGCTTTCCGCTTCAAGCTGCCTCCATGTTCTACATTGCCAGCCTTTAACCAATAGCATCTCTGCAATAGAGTCATGTCATGCCGCACGCGTTGCTGTTTCTGTGTGAAGTTCAGAAAGAGGTCTAACTCTATGTGACCGCATAACTAAAGAGGTGTTAAAAATAATCAGTCCTGATATAAGTCCTGATCGGGAGGTAACATCCGATCGAGTCTGAAACCCATTGATCGGGCTGATTTCCGAATATGTGATTGGATCAGGACATCCCTAATGTTTAGGGTTTTTTAACCTTTATTAGAGACCTTGGAGAGGGAGACAGGAATTTTTGGAAAGGAGAAAGAGAGGAGAAGGATTAGCAAAGGAACTCCGGTTACCAACACCACAGTGTTTTACTGTATATCGACACACTTAACCACTAGGATATCACCACCAACCCCATACCCCTTTTAATTTTACATAAAATTACATAGCCTTGACTTATCGGTGGTCTAATTATTTTACCGTGTAAAGATGCTGTATATGTTTTGCTTGAGGTACAAGGTATGATCATGTCTTCACGGGATGGCATCTGCAGGCCTCATCTGGTCTGAACCCATGAAAGACCTTTTTATTATAGACCGTCATGTGGAGTAACAGCCCTGCAGAGGTTCGAGGAAGCGGGGGGTGGAGGTGAAAAGCTGGTGTAGGGTCCCAGTGAGGCTGAGGTACGGACGGGTGCCTCTAAAGGGATTAAACCCCTCTGAAAACACTCCCTCATCCTTGTCCCCCTTCCGGCCCCCTTTATCAATTAATAAAATAAAAGGTGGAACAAAGAGCTTCCCTCCTCTCCGTAATTAAACTTGTTCATCTCTGGAGGACCGTCACTGCAAGGACCCTCCGTAAAAAAAAAACTGGCCAGGATCATCAAATCCCAAAGTGAGTTGCAGAGACGGGAGCGAGCGTTTGGCCTACACTTGTAATGGATCGAGCGCTGCCTATGTGTGCCATTACCATTGAGTGGAGGTTGATATTAACCCCAGCGGTTACCCACCCAACTCCCTCCATTATGACATCATGTTTTTACTGGTACCTTCTGTCTCGAGCTCTCAGCTCCTTATCTCTCCTGTCACCATATGTGTGAGGCTGTTAACAAACCTGTACTCAGGATGGAGAATATCAGGCACTTTGGAGGAGAGAGCGAGAGAGCGAGCTCGGCTAGAGGCACGCTTTTACAGCCAGCAGAGCTTTTGATAGAAATTAGTTTCACACAATATGCAAATTCCTGCAATTGAAAAAGGGGCTCTTTAAGTGACAGGTTGATATGTGATTAAACGACAATTAGAGCGCTGGAAATAAGCGACGACGGCGGGTCAAGTGCTGAGCTGCTGAGCTGAAAGGTAGCAGACTATTGAGGTAACAGTCATGGGGGGAGGCCAGGAACGAGACCCAAAACAAATTAGCTGCTGAAAGAGAAATGTTGGCACAGCTTGTCAATAAGTGTGCGAGAGAGGGAAAATTAGATTCAGAACACAGAAAGGCGAGGAAGCATGTTAGACTTAAGATATTAGGGAGGTTTTAGCTAAAGATTTGTATATGTAGATGCCACAAACGACCACTCCTGACATAATGACTTCTCCGCCATTTTGGAAAGGTCAACATGTCATGACTCATGGTTAAAATAAATGAGTGTTTCAAGATGTCACAAAATTGTAAAGCCTCTAGTTGCAATAAACAAATAGCAAGATCTACATTTCCTAAGAAATGGGATTAACTTTCCCACGTGGCAAACTGTGGTAACTTTTTAATGTCATACTAGCTTATGCCTTTGCATTACTGTATCGGATTAGTTTAGCAAATCATCTGCTGTTGCAGATATATAAATACATGCATACACTACAGTTGCAGACTTACAGTGAACTTGCTCTTGAGTGTTCAAGGACTGGCTTTGGCCATTCCAATATCCACTCTTGAGGCGTCTGCATGGTTATGCCTCATGGCTAAATGTTGCTAGGTGGTTCCTAGCAGTGACTAGATGCTTCTGATTGGTTGGAAAGTCAATGTCAAGGCTGTGTGGGTGATTGCTAGAGAACTCGGGGTGTTTCATGTGTGTTGTTGAGACCTTGCCACGGCTTCCTGATTGGTTGTTAGGTAATTGGTGACATAAAAGTAGACATAAGGTCATTGCGATGTCCTAAATTATGTGTGATTTTGCTCATATGTGCATATTTGTTTGTCAATTTGAGATTGTCCCATAAAGCAGATGTCAACACAATCCCTGTGCTATTATTAGCCTGCGTTTTGTCTTACTGATTTGGCTCTAATTGCCAATGTCCCTCTATGCTAGACCCTTTCTGCCCTACGGTGGGACTTAAAACTGTGCGACGGAAGGATTGCCTTTCTCTCCAAGAAGGACATGAAAGGCCCATGGCCTGTCCTGGCAGCAGATGGCCACGGCCTCTAATCCCCTTTGATGCTGCGGTGGGCAGTTGCTCCTGAACATCTCCTGCAAAGCCATGAAAACTTGAGCTACTTTTCCTCTAACTGACCCCAATTGTCAAGGAGCCGGCAGCTGTCAGACTTGGTTAGCTGTGCCTTAACTGAGACTGAAGGGCACAGGTTGCTCTCTCTCTCTCCCTCTTTCTCTCTCTCTCTCTCTCTCTCTCTCTCTCTCTCTCTCTCTCTCCTCGTTTTCTGCTGTCATTTTCTGTTCATTCCAAGGGTACAGTATGGCTGTGGATGCACATAGACCTTAAATTCACAGCTTCTTTGCAGGTAGCAATATCACAGATGGTTCGTATTACACTAAGAGGCTTAAATTTCTTCACAGCTCAACTAAATTACCAGCATTACAAGCGGTGCAGATTGTATGTTTCCCCTCTAATTTTCCTATACATATTTAACTTAATTTAATGTCATTTATTTATTTATTAAAATGTATTTTATTAATTTTCTTAAAAGAGACATGGTTTGAGTTTGCTTAGAAGCTTAGAGTTTGAATGCCAGTATTTAGGTTGATGGTTGTGCGTTTGAAAGAGATATGTAAGAAATATCTCTTGGTCTTGTGAAGAAAGTGCCTCTGTCAGAGACAGTCCCGTGATGGCAGTGAGTTCACTAATAGAATTTTTGAAGTATTAAGAGTCTTGTCTCTCAACCATTTCCTCATTCATATATAGGGAACAGTCATAAATTAGCACATACACTTCACAGACTTGACCATCAACACCGCATCAGTTTATATAGGGGTGTATGAAGAAATCATCAGCTTCCATCCACTCTAATAACTGAAAGTGAGAGAAAAGGATTGTTTTTCCGCCCTGCACTACAGTTGTAGCACAAAATAATAGACTTGTACTAAATGGCTTTGATTAAATTAAAATCACTCACCCAAATGTTTGAATGTGTCGGCACTATTATCACCTCCGGTTCTTATTAATTCGGCACTGTAAATAGATTCAGGACTGAACTTTAGCGTAACCCTTGTCTTTCGTCTCCCTTCCAGCCAGCTCTCTGATATTAATTAGAAGAGGAGAAAAAAAATAGCACACTAAAATGCTCAATTGTTACATTCGCTCAAATTCTGAGCATACCATTGGGAAAATGTCAGTCTGAGGGAGCTCACCATTGGGGTGCATTTACAGTTAAGTTTCTTCCCACCATAGCATTGTTTGCCATAATCATTGCTCGCATTAGCTTTCCGCTGATGTTTACAGCAGATCTTGCGCATGGTGCGAATTCGCTCGCACCTGATCTTGAACAGATAGGCTTGATGCTGAGTCGTGTGCAGGACTATTTCAAGACTGAAATGCGATTGTTTTAATACCTTAATCCACCTGCCCTTGGCATTCAGGATTTTGAAGAACTCTCCTGGTAATTTCAGTGGCCTCCATTTGAACTGGGCCATTTCATTCTGACCTCTTCGGCTGATCCCTCTTTCTCCTCCAGCCTCTTGACGTCACAGTTTTAATGTGTCAAAATGACAATTTATCACCCGACTGACCTATTTAAACAGTGTCGCTGCAAGTGGACCAATCGGAATCAGCCGGATTCATAACCCCAAAACAAATATTTCCTCTTAATTAAGAGTGTCCCTCTTGTGTCTTCCCACACACAAAATCATTATACAGCAGTGATTTGACTACTTGGCAGGAAATATATCACTCTTGACTGCATGTTAATCTGTTAGGGCCTGGTTGTCAGACGAGAATGGGGTGGTGGAGGGGGGCACCAGCAGTGATGGTTTCTCCATGCATTGATAGCCCCCTAAGGGACAGTTAACCCTCAAATTTCCCCTGTCTGGCCTGGCTCTCCGGGTGGGCATTGGCACTGAAAGCGGTTGGGTGAGGGGTGGGTGATTGTAATGCTTGTTGATGGTCTCTGAAATGTTTTATTTATTTATTTATTTTTTATTATTTGTGACGGACCCTCATTAAGTGGAAATCTCAATAGCGGACTGGCACTTTAGGTTGTAAAAGGAAGTTCAAGCAGGAAAGAGTGCATTAAAGACACGTCCCTTCCGTCCTCTCCGTTTTCCTGATCTAATGTACTTTGCGAGGAACTGAAAACAGGGGTCAATAATTATGCATTTTAATTATTAACCTGGGTCCTTCTTAATTGTGCTTTTTAAAGCCTCTGTGCATGGACATGATGCTTTATTGCTCTGTTAGTCTGGGCAAGCTTTGACCAGACCTCTATCCTTACGTTGACTCGTCTCTATTTCGCTGGGCTGTAATTTTCTTTTTCTTAATCTGCGCATTTGTGAAGCTTTAATTGTACAGCACTCCATATTTGGAAATGTCAGGGAAAACTGTGAGTTCTATGCCTGAAGCTTCTTCATGGAAATAAATATATAGTTTAATTTAAACGTATAATAATAATAATAATAATAATAATAATAATAATAATAATAATAATAATGATAATATTAATAATAATAATAATCAGTAGACTAAAGTTTTCAGTTAAACAAATTAGAAAACTATTTATTTGTTCATTTGATTTTTTTTAATTTTTATTAAATATAATTATTTCAAGAAAAAAGTTCCAGCCATAAAAATCACAATATTCACTGACAAAACAACAACAACAATAATAATAATAATATTAATAATAATGCAATTACACATACTTTTTGAATTAAACAAATGAGATATTATTGTTATTATTATTATTATTGTTGTTGTTATTGTTATTATCATTTTTATTGTTATTCTTCTTCTTCTTCTTATTATTATTATTATTATTATTATTATTATTATTATTATTATCATCATCATCATTATTATTATTATTATTATCATTATTATTATTATTATCATTATTATTATTATTATTATTATTATTATTGTTGTTATTGTTATTATCATTTTATTGTTCTTCTTCTTCTTCTTATTATTATTATTATTATTATCATTAATATTATTATTATTATTATTATTATTATTATTATTATTATTATTATTATTATTATTATTATTATTATTATTATTATTATTATTGTATTTAAATTAAACTGTTTTTTCCCATGAAAAAGCTCCAGGCATGGAAATCACAGTATTCACATTTCCAACTATCCAGTGCTGCACATTTAAATATTCACAAATTATTATAATATATGTATTGTTATATACTAATTTTCAATTAAAAATAGTTTTTTGCATTAAATATAAAATGTATTTTAGACAATACAAAATCAATTATTATTACTTTGATTGTATTTCTTGTTGTTGTTTTATTATTATTATTATCATTAGTTTTATATTTTTATGAATTAATTTCAGTATTTTAATATTGAATCAATAATTCAAAACAAAACAGAAATTCAAGTAAAATCCATTGCTTAGAAGGTGTGGAAAACATGTACATTACTGTGACCCTGGATTGTGTGCTTATTTGTGTAAGTGCGTCACATTTAGGCAACAGATCATTTTAATTAGAAGATGCATTGATTGACATGATGGCTGTGGGCACAGAGGCAGGGATATCCAGCAAATGCTGTGGTCACGGTGACCTCGATAAAGACAAACACAAAACCTTATTTGAAAAGAAAAATGAGAGCAGTCACATCGCTAAACAATCATTATCGTTGCCCTAAATTTGACTAAACTCATTTGCCAATAAGGTTGTATTGCTTAATGTTGGTTAACATTATTATTATTCAAAAACATAAATATAACTAACATGTTAGATTCAGTATATTTACTAACATGGACAATGTACAATACGTTCATTACCATCTTTATTCATCTTTGTTATCATAAGTTAATGAAAATACAGTTATCCATTCTTAGTTTGTTCTCGCACAGTGCATTAACTTATGTCTAATTAATAATGAATTAGTAAATGTTGAACAATGATTAATAAATTCTATATAAGTACTGTTCATTATTAGTTCATGTTAGTAAATACAAACATTAATAACTAATGAAACCTTATTGTAAAGTGTGACCCCTTATTTTAGCTCCTAAATAAGTGTTATCATGTTCATTATATTATGTGAATATATATTCAATTTAAAATATGAATCAAAATAAATCTACAAATACCTATTTTAATATAACAGTGATTGTTCATTTTTAGTTTATGTAAGTAAAGATTAAGTAATGACACCTTATTGTAAAATGTGACCAATTTTAAATCTAAATATGCATTTAATATATATTTATTGGCTTTGAAATACTGTATGAATCAAATTAAATCCACAGATATTTTAATATAATATTGATTGTTTGTATTAGTAAAGGTTAACTATAATGAAACCTTATTGTAAAATGTGACTACTTTTAACTCTAAATATGCATTTGATATATATTAATTTACTTTATGCATCAAAATAAATCCACAGATAAATATTTTAATATAATAGTGATTGTTCATTATTAGTTCATGCTAGTAAAGATTAAATAATGTAACCTTATTGTAAAATGTGACTACTTTCAAATCTAAATGAGCATTCATTCACTTTGAAACATGAATCAGAATAAATCTGTAGATAAATATTTAAACATACTAGCGGTTTACTATTGTTAACAACCGTCTAAAAAGGAAGGACTGAGTGTGAAATGTGTGGCCTGATATCTCTCCGTATTGATATATGCTGTTGTGAGCATCAAGTCAAGCAGAAATGGCTTTTCAGTAGGAAGTTGTAGTTTATGATCAGGCCAGTGTAAACAAATTGCTGCTGGTGGCTGGACTCAGACATGGCCTATTATTCAGTGTGGGAATGTTTGGTTTGAAACACAAGCGTGTTATTGTTGCCACATTGATAAGAGAGAAGAGGCGATCCGCTGGGGTGGCAAATAGTGAAATCGCTTTCAAAACGGCAGCGCTTGCCTCTAACCCACAGCCGACAGGGAAGAGCAATCCTATCAGTACCTGTCATTTCCTTAACATCGAGTGGTTTTAACACAGTGTTTACAGCTTATTAATGTAACATTTAAAAAGTGGATCAATGAAGCCTCTGCGCCGCGGTGTTCATTTGTCAAGAACCAGAGCTGTCAAGTGACTCATACACCTACGGTTGTACAGTAAGCTGAACGGCGCTTTTGTGCCATCGCAGCTCAGATACAGCGCTGTTGTGTGGGAGCTAAAGAGAACGCTGTAATTACTGTCTCTGAATTCATATAGCCATACATAAAATAGTATTTATCCAGTCTCTCAGGCTAGAGAAATGTGTTTGCCCAATAGACAGTGGAAGTCGTGACTTCAGCACCTTCTTTATCTGCCGCTACGCTAATTCCAACATAATATGACACTTTTTTCTTGTTTGTACATTTACTATGACATGCCAACAGGTTATTTCTTTTTTTTTTTTTCTTTACTTTTCACTCTTTGTTTCAATTTCAAAGTAATTTATCCAGTAAGTGGTGCTTAAAGGAACACTCCACATTATTTACCAGTACCCTAAAGTTAAACAGTTTTATTTGTATCCATTCAGCCGATCTCTGGGTCTTAAGGGAACACTTTTAACTTAGCTTAGCTTAGCTTAGCTTAGCATAGGTCATTGAATCAGGTTAGACCATTTGCATCTCACGTAAAAATCAAGTTTTTATTAAAGAGTTTTGATAATTTTCCTATTTAAAGCTACAAAGGAGTAAAACTTTAAATAGGAAAAAATAATAAAAGACTTTAGTGATTTTTGAGCGAGATGCTAACGGTCTAATCCAATTCAATGAGCTATGCTAAGCTAAGCTAAAATTGCTTCTGCCAGTCCTGGAGATTTGTTTAAAAATTATTAATCTCAACTGTTTAAATCTAGGGGTGTTGTAAAATGAGCTTACTTCTCCCTCAAAAATTGGAGTATTTCATTAAAAAGTGTGCTCAGTTTTCTCAGACATAGAGTAATGTGACTCTGGCAATGTTTTATTATGTAGGTTCATGCAAGTATTGTGGCAGTTTGGAAATCGAATGCTTTCCCTTTTGAAAAAGTACTCTGCGTTTAAACTGTGCCAAAACAGCATCTATTTGCAGAAACAAACATATTATTATTATTTTTTTTAACTTGCCCTTTTGTCAAAATGTCTGTCTGTCTGTCTGTCTGTCTGTCTGTCTGTCTGTCTGTCTGTCTGTCTGTCTGTCTGTCTGTCTGTCTGTCTGTCTGTCTGTCTGGATTTGCCATTAAAATTTGTGTGTTTTGTAAAATGTTAGTTTGATGACATGATCCGGGGCTAACTTAGTGATTTGGGGGTTCTAAGCATTCCCAGGTATGGGGCCCAAGCATTGAAACTCAAAAGACTCTCTTTCTCTATAGTTATTTTCTCTCTCTAGATTCAGTTTTTTTGGTAAATATACTGCATGTTAAATTATATATTTTAAGTAGAGCGTTTATCTTCCTAATGTAAAATTCAATACAATAAATTCACAAATAAAAAGTTCATGCACAGTTGATTAGCCATATTTGTGATTAGATTTTAATATCTGCATGTGCAGTACGGAAGGAACATTCCACTATTCATGGGGGCCCCTGGTTTTGAAAATAAGTAATAATGTTAAAATATTGATGGTTATAGACAGATTTTACAATATATGATAGAAAATTTATAACAGAGCTATATGATTATTATAGGCTTTTTGGCATTGGTCGGTGCCCCCTAATTCCCCCTGGGCCCTAAGCGGCTGCTTACCTCGCTTATTAATTATATCTGCCCCTGGACATGATTTCCAGTATTTAAGATTTAAATGTATATAATTTCCACATTATATAAATTCCAGTATAAAAACATTGATTTTATTATTGCCTTTTGTGATTTTTTTTTTTTGCAAATAAATGACCCAAAAGACAAAAATGCTTTCAGTAGTTCAGAACGAAAAATACAAATGAACATTTTACTTAAAATGCAGATCTATTAAGTGCAAATCGAGAGGACCAACAACAACTTTGTCTCTCTTCTTTTCCAACTGTTTATACAGTTTTTGAGTTTAGCAAAAAGTTTTTTCGAGGCTCACTTTTTTTTTAAAGTGAGCCTTGATCATGAAATTACTGATTTTTTGTGTATATGTGTGTGTTCAGTACTTAATGCCACATTACCATAATCAGTACTGTGATAATACATCAAATAACAATGGAATTCCCTTCTCTTCATCATGGTACTACCACATCGATACTTAGTGTAAGAGTACTCAACAGATTTGGTGAGAAAGTGTTCAGCATAACAGAAACGTTAACTTAAATGTCCTTTGCTTTCCCCTCCCCTCCTCCTCACAGCCTCCCCCTCCACCCATCCTCTCCTCAAACACACCCACGCACAAATAAACATAAAAAGCTAATTTGTTAGCTACCTCATTTCAGAGGCCCGGGCGCGGGATATTGTGTACGAAAAGTAATGCTTTGTCAAATGTTGACACGTGTCGCAAACATGGAGCCCTTAGCAGAGCATTTATAAAGAGTGCAGGCGGCCAGGACTGTCAGCACATGAGGAAAAGAAGAGAAGCTTTGAAATGAGATTAGCCTGCTGTTCAGCTCCTCAACCTAATGGTAGATGTGTGTCTACAACATACACATGTACAGAGACACTAAACCCCCTGAAGTACAGACAGATCATACTACTGCAAACTGTGCTTTCTGACCCTGCTTTAATGTTTTGAGGTATTTTTTAACAATACATTTGGATCGGATATATTCAAGGTTTTGATTAATTTTTATTTATTTATGTATATTTTTAGTACTTCTAGTATGCTGTCAAAAGCATGAGTAATTAGGGGGCGGGGCATTCTCATTATACAGAGGATTTATTGGGCAGAAATGTGTAGTGCAAGATGAGTCATCATCAGTGTAAGAAAGAAAGTTTGCTTAAGAAAGAAAATATATTGTTTTAATTGTATACACAACTATTTAATGTTTGGGATAAACAAGTAATAAGATCCTATTTTTGAATTTAAAAATCTTAATTTTTAAAATCTAATTTTTACAGGATGCTTTAATTGTCCATAAATGTTTTTAAATAAATATTTAGAACTTTGTATGTCCTTAAAAAGTACACTTTTAACACAAATCTTAACCCGTACTATCAGATATAGTAATAATAAGAAATATTTATGAGCAAATCAGCATATTAGAATCATTTTTTGAACATAAAATAAATATTACCTACCCCAAACTTTTAAATGGTAATGCCTATATAGATACATTTTAAATATAAATCATTGTATATGTTTCAAAACTACAAAGTGATTCTACAAAGCTGTTCAAAGTACACTAGCTGTGTGGGGAAAAAGTAGCTAATCACTATCATGATTTTTGTCAGAAATTAACACCATACTGGAAAGAGATTAAAATACATTTAGACACCATTTTTGAAGTAGAGATTGTTTTTACTTTCACCAATATTTCACCAATGTGCCTGGGTTTTTATTGAATTGTAACTTTTAAGCTTAATATTATTTCTAATATTATGTCCAAAGAAAGATCTTTTCATCTTTAAGGATATATAGCTCCCCATGTTTGTAGTAGTTGTTGTTGTTAAAGAAAAGAAAATACAAACCATATGCAAGATCTGTAAATCTCTTTCTGTATGAGAGAATATGTGTTATACAGTTAAACAGAAACTCTGTTAAACAGAAATTGGGGGAAAAACTATACAGGGGGCTAATAATTCAAGTGGGCTAATAATTCTGACATCAACTGTATATGTATTTTCTTTTGGAAACTCAAAATAAAAAAATTAAAGAGAAGTACACTAGCATATAGATGTTTGCCCAGAACCTCTTTAAAAACATGAACTAAAAGCCACAAAAGTCCAATTTGATTTTCACGATGTCTTTAAAAGTGGCCTGAAATGTTTGAACAGCATCGGCGGAAATGAAACAAAGGAAATTAAGTCGCCCCAAAACTCTTGTTAAAAATAATAGCACACCTGTTACGCATCCAGTACACGATGCACGTAATATAACCGCATTTGTGACAAAACCTGCGTTAAGAAACGGATTAGAATGTCAATGTTAGACCCGGGCCTGTTTGTAGAGTGGCTGATGGATAGTGTTGGTCCAGTGCCACACACCTGCCTGTGCCTCCTCACACATACACACACATGCAAACACACTGGCGCTTGCCTCCCCGGTGACACCCGTCTGCCACGTGTATGTGTGTACCGCTGAGGTGTGGACTCCTGTCAGGACCTCTTATTATTTCCCAACAATCTCTCTCACCTTGGACATGCCCCCATCTATCCATCCATCCATCCATCCCATTCCTGGCTTCTTCCCTCGAGGGTGGGGTGTCAATGGCAGACCGTCCTGGGGAAAAATAAATAATGAACATAAAATTGGGAAACAAAGTGCTGGCGCCCCTTAATACGCAAACACCTCCAATATGCTGATGTTTTTCTTTTGCACATTGTGTTTTCTAAATTGCCTTTGACTGCGTGCATCGGTAATGAAACTTTATGTCCTTGCAGAAAGGACAGCTAGTCCGATTCGGTTAGGCCTGGGACCATCTTCTCATGCTACGTTTTTTTTTTTTAATACCTCGGCTTATGAATAAATGAAGCCTGGGTGCAGTTTTTTTTTCTTCCATATTTGTGTAAATTGCTTTAAAAGCATTTTATCATGTCATAAAAAAGTGCAATTGATCTGGAGTGCTCGGCCCACTGGACAGCTGTGTATTTTGTTAATGGCCACTTTGCTCCAAGCGGCTTATTAAAAAATTTATATATAAATGCTAAAATTGCATAAATTATTTAAACACAAAGTAAGCATTTTTTGTTTTGGTCTGGGGGGTATTGAAGAGTAGATTGAGTTTACTATATAGGATGGCTCTGATATTGAGTCATATTCCTGCACGGATGCATATACATCACACACAAACGCGCACGCACATGCAGAAGCAGAGGCGCAAAAACAAAGTATATATTTTTTGATGACTTAGTTTCAGCAACCATGGAATGTCACCCATATCCTGGTTGATTGTACTTTCGAATTTTATGATGTTTTTCATTGATTTGTTTCCCCGGCGCAGCTGCCGACCTCTATTGAGGGACGAACGTAATCAGCACTGACGCAAATTAGATGGTTATTCGTTTCGAAAATTGACAGAAAAACAATAAAAAAGATGAAATGCTCCCAAATCAATAGATATAATGAAATTCAAATAATCCGAGAGATGAGGTCTCCATGGCAACTGATAATGTGGAAAAGAAAACAATTTAATAAAGGACAGGCACGCTTTGAAAACAGATTGGGGGGGCAGCTATATAGCAGCGAGAGGGGAGCAGATGAGAGGAGGGCAGGAGGAGGGGGGGCAGAGAGAGAGACAGAGAGAGAGAGAGAGAGAAAGACAGAGAGCGGATGTTTGTGGCGGCTGAACAGGCAGGTCCGTCGCTTGTTTCCCCCCGTGTGAAGGATCTGTGTCTATCCCAAGGACGGCAGAATAATTAGAAAAGCTTTCATGCCAGAAAGTGCAGATTCAGGTTTTAATACACAAAATTATTTCAGGGGCAGTGAATCGGAAAGCCATTTGTTGGTGACCTTCCTGAGAGGCCCCCTGGTACAGGGCAAGATGGAGGCAGTGTGGCAGGGCAAGCTGAGTTATGGCATATTTGTGTTTTTATAGTGGCTGAGGGAATGGAGATGGGGAGGAGGGCAGGGGGCTGTCGGAGAGAAGGGGGGGACATGCCGTGGGGCTGCGATGGGGGCAGAGAGAGAGAGACTGTGTGTGTGTGTGTTGCTGTAGGGTCGGGGTTGCTGATGCTAGAAAGAGAGAGAAGGAGAGACTTGCAGATCTGGCTGTATTTACAGATCAGTTGTCAGAAAAGCCATTTAGAGGGAACACGTACGTCCCAGCGCAATGACAGCAGAAGTGCCTGTTAAAAAGAAAAAGACAAGAAAAACAGACAGTGTCGGAAAGCGCGAGTGTCAGGAGCTGAGCTCCTTGACTAAGTAACTTCTTTTGTAGAAAATACTGTTGGAACCTTTACTTTTGGAAACAATAAAGCAGTGAGATTTTCTGTCTTTTGCTGTAGTTTCCACACAGAAGTGACTAAATATTTTTTTTCACACATGCTAAAATCATTA
>NC_079457.1:19245129-19247629 GCF_903798145.1 Danio aesculapii
CGCTCGCGATTGCTCAGAATTTCTCAGTTAGATGACAAGTGGTATTATTTGCCCAGCTAAGCGAGTGACTGCCAGTATCGAGCGCTTGTTTAGATACAGCTGTTCTGTCAACTGGAGGATTTTCCACAGAGCTTCTGTTTGGAAGATGCGCCCGCTTCAATTAGATCCTCCTCCGTTTGGTTAAATAAATATGGTGTCTTTAAATCTAAACACACATTTGCATGAAGCTCAGCCAAGGATGCAAGGTTTTCGGGCCTAGTGCAGGCCTGAAAATGTGAGACCGACCAAGCGAGAGTGAAAAAAAAAAAAAGGAGAGAGAGAGGGAGGAAGTTTGTCTCTTTTCCACCCTCTTGTTGATTTGTTTCTATTGCTGATGGAATTGAGCCCTCAGTGAAAGGTGAGGTCACAATTGAATTTGGCTTGCTTTTCCGTGATGATCTGGCAACGGTTCCGATGTCCCAGCGGATTGGTTTGTTTGTTTGTGCAAAAGCGAATATGTGTGTGTGTTTCCGTGCATAAACACGGGCACGGTAGATTTTACTGAGCAGATATTTCCCCTCTGTTTTCACTCTGAGCTGGGGCTAGATTGATGACTGAATTGTTGAGTACATGTTAACAGTAACTGCTGATTTATTGAGATACTTAGAGTAAGTGAGGGTGCACCAACTAAGAGGGGAAGAAAAAGATATAGGCCTTTTAAGTTAATGTAGAAATAGAGCCTTTTTAAGTAATAATTGTGATTACTGGGCAGGGGGTAGGGAGGGATGTATGGGCGTTCGGCCAGAGGGAGAGAGAGGTGTATTACAGCACACTGTGAAGGAAACGTTCATCTCGCAGACTGAGGGATGAATAACGCAGAATTTCATAGAATTTATACAAAGTTTAATTGGAAGTCCTTGGCAGGTTTTCAAGGCTTGTAATGGGACATGTCTTTAGTGTTATCATTATGTTGAAACAACTCCGTGCAGGTATTCCAGTGAAAGGCCATTTAAGGCTAGATGAGAAAATATTTTTAACCAGTCTCAAGTAAACGTTTAAAAACATAACTTTTCAGTTTTGCATTTGTAGGTTTAAAAAACATATTTGAAGGCAGTTTTTTTCCCAAAATGGGTCATAAACTCTTCACTTTAGAAGCTCTTTCATCAAACATAAAATCTACACATATAATACACAAATTAATTTGGTTTTTTAAGTTTGAGGTTTTTTTTAGTTTGTTATAGCTGCTGAAGTCGAGATGTATAACTCATTGAAAATTTTATTTTTTTTAAATGAATGTTGTAATTGAAATTTACAAACACATATGGTTTGATTTATATCCATATTCTGAAGATTTTACAGAGGGTAAAATTGTTCAAACATTATTTGCATGATTATTTGCAACATTTTGTTTTTCAAAAAGCATTATTCCGCATTCTTTAAATAAATTTCCCCCATTTTTCCTGAACTATGGAGTGATACAAATACATCAACAATCCTGTCTGTAAATGCCTTTGACTAATACATCAAAAAATGCAATCATTTTAAACTTAGCTGCACCCAGTGTTCAGATTTTTGGGTAGAAATGGAAATTAGTGCATATTTAATGAAATAATGCCTTATTAAACAACAATTTAGAAAACAAAGCAAACAATTGATTGCATTGAATTGATTTCAGGGCGTTACGGTGGCACAGTGGGTAGCACTATCGCCTCACAGCAGGAAGGTCGCTGGTTTGAGCCTCGGCTGGGTTAGTTGGCATTTCTCTTTGGAGTTTGCATGTTCTCCCCGCGTTCACATGGGTTTCCTCCGGGTGCTCCGGTTTCAAGTCCTAAGACATGTGGTATAGGTGAATTGGGTAGGCTAAATTGGGAGTATATGGGTATTTCCCAGTGATGGGTTGCAGTTGGAAGGGCATATGCTGGATAAGTTGGCGGTTTGTTCCGCTGTGGCGACCTCTGATTAATAAAGGGACTAAGCCGAAAAGAAAAGAAATGAATGATTTCAGGGCGTCACGGTGGCGCAGTGGGTAGCACAATCGCCTCACAGCAAGAAGGTCGCTGGTTCAAGCCTCGGCTGGGTCAGTTGTCATTTCTCTGTGGAGTTTGCATGTTCTCCCCACATTCACGTGGGTTTCCCTCACAAGTCCAAAGATATGCGCTATAGGTAAATTGGGTATGCTAATTTGTCCGTAGTGTATGTGTGTGAATGGGAGTGTATGGGTGTTTCCCAGTGATGGGTTGCAGCTGGAGAGGCATCCGCTGCGTAAAATTTATGCTGGATAAGTTGGCGGTTCATTCCACTGTGGCGACCCCAGATTAGTAAAGAGACTAAGCCGAAAAGAAAATGAATGAATGAATGAATTGATTTCACCTTTATTATGATAGGACAGAGATTTCAGACAGGAAAGCATTTGGAGCAGAGAGAGGGGAAGGATCGGCAAAGGATCTCGAGCTGGGAATCAAACTCGGGTCGCCATGAGCACGTTGGTGTTATATGTTGCCGCACAGTAGCCTACCACTAT
>NC_079457.1:19255129-19267629 GCF_903798145.1 Danio aesculapii
TGGTGGTCTCATAAATTCAGCTGGCAGTCACCTCTGCATGTCAGTTTTAGTGTCCACAGCAAATTAAATGTAGACATATATGTATATACATAATATACATATACATATATACATATACATATACATATACATATATTTATATATGAAGAGTTCAGATGCAGAAACCTCTAAATGGCATCTGAAATGTTCTCTTAAACTGAGAATTTTTCTCAACCTCCTATGTTTATGTTCAGTTAAATCACTTGAAATGCAATGAAAATAACATATCTGTCACTATAAATCTAAAATTACTGTGTCAACACAAAAGAGTTGGTGAAAATGCAAATTTTAGAAGAAAATATCAAATGGCTATTAGAGGTTTTTGCATCTAAACTCTTCATATATATGTATATATATATATATATATATATATATATATATATATATATATATATATATATATATATATATATATGTGTGTGTGTGTGTGTGTGTGTGTGTGTGTGTGTGTGTGTGTGTGTGTGTATATATATATATATATATATATATATATATATATATATATATATATATATATATATATATATATATATACTAGGGATGCACAATATATTGGCAGCCATATTAACATCGGCCGATAAATGCTAATTTTAATGTAAACGTTATCGGTCTGATAAGAAAATTAGCCGGATTTTTTTTTAAGTTTCAAAAATTATGTATTATTTGAGATGTTTGAAGCTTTTTTTTATTGTTTTACTGATTTTGGTTATTCTTCAGTGACTTGGTGTCTTCATGGGTGCATACTTTTTTTTGTCAGGCAGTATATTTTATTTATATAAAAGAGCACTGGCTATAGAAAGAGTATTTGATTAATAGACTTCAGAGATCAGATTTTTTTCTGAAGGTTTTAAAATCAAATCAAATGTTCACTGTATGTGTTTACCTTTAGTTTTTTGCAATCATGCAGAAAATTTTGAAATATTTATATTTATCGGCTAATATATCGGCTATCTGCCTCCAAATCTAATGAGTTATCGGAGTTACACCGAATGACATTTAAGTGAGTGTCTTTAATAAATATTCTAAAAATGCAAGTGTTTTTTACACTTCCCTGGTTTTAGCATTGCTTGACCCATGTTGAAGTCAGAATTATTAGCCCCCCTGAATTATTAGCCCCCCTGTTTATTGTTTTCCCCAATTTCTGTTTGACAGAGAGAAGATTTTTTCTCTACACATTTCTAAACATAATAGTTTTAATAAATGATTTAATAAGTCATTTTTTATAACTGATTTATTTTATCTTTGCCTTGATGACAGTAAATAATATTTGACTTGATATTTTTCAAAACACTTCTGTAAAGCTTAAAGTGACATTTAAAGGCTTAACTAGGTTAATTAAGTTAACTAGGCAGGTTAGGGTAATTAGGCAGGCTATTGTATAACGTTGGTTTGCTCTGTAGACTATCGAGAAAAATTAGCTGAAAGGGGCTAATCATTTTGTCCTTAAAATGTTTTTTAAAAAATAAAAAACTGCTTTTATTCAGGCCGAAATAATACAAATAAGACTTTCTCCAGAAGAAAAAATATTATCTGACATACTGTGAAAATTACTGTTAAACATCATTTTTGTAATATTTAAAAAAGAAAAAAAATCAAAAAGGGGCTAATAATTCTGACTTTAACTGTATATGGATCACAGATTTTTTCATATTGTTTGTAGCTTTGCGGTACATAAGATGAGTAAGACGATTCAGTCTTGTGACCACTTCACTGTAACAAAACCTAGATTAAAAGAGATCAGGTTGGTATTGTTGCAAAAGGGAACTTACAGAACTAAAATATACTGAACCTGAGAAGTTCAGGGGACACCTGCAAATTGTTCCTCTGTGCATAAAATGTAAAAAAAAAAAAAAAAAGGCCAGAGTCTGTGAAGCATAGCAAATGCTTTAATGGTGGCCAGGGATCGAAGCTGTCAGCAAGGCTTCCTGTCTGGAAATGTAGTTTTTTTGACTAAGCGTCACCTCCTTTTCTCGTTTCTGAAAGAGATGTGCCTCAGGATCTATGGCATGCAATAAAATGCAAGCAAAATTTTAGAAAATTGCTTCAGAAACAGAACTTCAGCATCTGAAAAATGAAAGTTAAAGAGTAGCTTGGAAATCAATCACTCCTACTGTACAAGCAGGAATTTTTTGGAGCGAAAGTTTTAAAGGATGATGTCATGCAATCTGCAAGCTAGTGCACTCATAATAGCTATAGTTCTTCTCTCAAAAGAACTGCAAAAACAGTAAGTAGATAAATATATATTGTTATATAAATCATTGGATTTATTTAGTCAGTTAGTTCATTAGTTAGTTCTGCAACTGATTTGCCCAAATAAATGCCAGAGTGACATTACTTCTCTGTTTGGCAATTAGGAAATTATTCAATAATAACGACAGCTATTTTATGTAAGCTAGTTGGCAAGAAAATATTTCTCATTTGCATTTAGCTTAAATTAAAAAATGTGGACGTATTACAAAAAAGCTATAAAAAAGCAACAAAAAAGGCTGAAATACCACTAATGGTATTAATGCTTAGTACTTAATCCAAAAATATTCTCATCCTCAAGTAATTCATAATCTTTCTGAATTTCTTCTTTCTTCTGCTGAACACAAAATAAGATATTTTGAAGAAAGCTGGAAACCTGTAACCATTGACTTCATAGTTTTTTTTCCTAATATGAAAGTCAATGGCTACAGGTTTTCAGCTTTATGCGAATTCTCTTCTTTTGTGTTCAACAGAAGAAAGAAGACAAACTCTTCTTTTAAGAGGCATCAAACAAGTAAAGGGTGAGTAAATGATGACACAATTACTGAAAGAAAGAAAGAAAAAAAGAAAGAAAGAAAGAAAGAAAGAAGAAAGAAAGAAGAAAGAAAGAAAGAAAGAAAGAAAGAAAGAAAGAAAGACTGACTTTGTAACACTTGAACAAAAATGACATTTTGCGACGTCTTTAAATTTCTCACCTTGGCTCTTACCCAGAGGCTTTACTGCTCAGCTTATTGATTCATTAATTTACAGCAAAGTGTCTTAAAGCCTGTCAGAATTTCTTACCAGTCCTGTTAAAGAAGTGCCACAACTCATTTCTCTCTAATGAAAATCATCTGCTGGTGAGCGAGGGCATGTCCAAACATCTAAACAGGTTGCTTTTTAGGTTTCACACTGAGGTTATGTGAAAGGCCCCTCTTGATTGACGTTATCTGGCCTGACAGCGCTTCATATCAAGGTTAACCTGATGTCGGAAGGCCCGAGAGGGAAAGAGGCAGAGGAAAACAGCAGAAAAAGTCCGACGTGGTCTCTCTGCCACTCTTTGACGCGGCAGGTGGAGGTTTCTGCACTCTTAATTGATAACTAATCGAGCGGCGTGTGCTGTGTTTCCCCCGGAGGACGGCCCTAATGGTGGCTTGGCTTACTCAGCAGCGCAGCTCCGGAACCACTAAATTAAATATATCCCCTCAGATAATGACTCTGAGTGACAGACTCCGGTCTGGGCGGCTCCGGCGGCCACCAACCTCTCGTTGTGCCCTTGCACCGGAGGAACTAGAGTAGTCAACCCCCCCACCCCCCTGCCTTCTGCACCCGCTCCCCAATGCCCCACGCTAACCACAGCTCCTCGTGACAAAAATACATCTCAAGCAGTTAATCTGTGCAGATATCAGCTCAAGTGCCCTTCAGTGGCATGGGGAGCCTCGTCTCGTAAGCTGGCTTCCTGTCACATTCCTGCTCGGCCACATGGACAGACCCTCAAACATGGCAGCGTGGGTCAGTTAACTCTGTGTGCCAGGGCTGGATTCAATCTAACTGGCTTCTGAGATCAGCGTGTGTTTATTATTATTTTTCTTTCAGTAGGACTTCTGCAAGCATTAATGTGTCGTTAAAGGGTTAGTTCACCAATAATGAGAATTTTGTTATTGTTTTGAGAATATATCAGTATTACCATTAGAAAGCTTTCGGTCAATATATATTTAAAATAAAATAATACTTTCGATTCATTGAGGATGCATTCTGTTGATCAAGTTACAGTAATGAATAATTATATATAGTAAATATGTTCTATATTCAATATATTTATGTTTTTATTCATTTCAAAAACCCTGAAAGAAACTGATGAGTGGCTAAGTTTAGCTTTGTCATAATAGTAACAAATTATTTTTTGAGATGTAACGATTCATCTGACTCATGATTCGATACAATTCACGATACTAATCTCACGATTTAGTCACAATTTTCCAACAACATTTTTTTTAATCAAATTTAAGGTGAAGAGCCCTTTCATTTTTTTCCTAAATGCTGCACATTTTTTGGCTAAATAATATAATTTCTGCCATAACCAAATTGCTATTTTAAAAACAAATTCCAAAAAATAATAATTATACAAACTAAAAATGAGTAATTCATATTACTTGTGTAATTAATTAGTATAAGTATCAGTGTGATACACTTAAGAAGAGGTAGTCTTGAACATTTTTATATATAATAAGCAAATAATAAGCAAATTATTAAAGTATGCATAAACTAATTTGAAAAGGAGAGGGTAAAAATAATCTAATAACTGTTTCTGTAACAGAACAACTTTCTCTTTCGGTCTGAAAAACATCTTCACACTTTCGCTATGAAAACACTGATGCACCGTGTGATCTCGTCAGCGCAAGCGGAGCTGCAAATCATCCAGTCCGCGTGGTTTTACTTATATTTTTTGTGTATAGACGTCTGTGACAGTAGTTTTTTACTGCGCTGACGGTTTATGTGCATTTGTTCTTCTCTTAGTGTAAGTAAATGTCTTTTTGCAGTATTTGCACACAGTTTGTCTGGCGCACCTCACTGCTGTCATTTTACTCTGCCACTTGCGTCTGTAAACAGCACCCCCTCTGTTCAAAACATGTATCGCGATTCATTTCGATCAGTTTAAATCGTCACATATTTGAATCAATTTTCAACCGGCTCACGGTGAATCGTTACATCCCTTATTACTTTCTTTTTTTTAATAGAAAATATATTTGATCAAATAAGTGCAGCCATGATACAATTAAAATTTTCATTTTAAAAACTCACCTTAATCTTTTCAACAGGATTTATTGTCTATTTGAATTTTTTTTTTTTTATTAATTAGCTTGTACTTGACTATATTTGAATAGAAATTGTCCATAGTTCCTGATTCACAAGTATTTCTCCATCTAATTGCCTTGATCCTTGATCCAAACAAATTTTTTACTCAAAGTTTATCGATGTTATTAGTTTACAAACTTATTTCGTAACGGATCTTTAGTGTAATCTAATGACTTTAAAAGTAAAGAGACTTAAGTCATACTGGATTAGAGCAACACAGAACCCTCCCTTTTGCAGGCAGGCCGGTTCTTCCCAAAACACTGTACCAGCTGTGAAACCAACTTCCTTTATAATTTTAGCAAGTGTGATGCGGGCACGTGCAGAGCAGATCACCTCCGAGTTTACTTTTCCCTATCCCAGCCTTTCTGTCCTCGGGGGACATCTCAAATGCTTTGTCTTATAATTAGGCTTTAGGGATGTATTTGTTCTCAGAACTGAAGGGTTGCTGCCTAACTGCGCTGCTTAAACAAAATATTTCCTTTTCCGTCTGTGCGTCAAAATATGTATCTGCCATTTTCTGTCCATTGTCCTCGGCGGCAAGTATGTGCGTGCCTTTTTTTCCTCACGGCTTGTTTGTTTTTGTTACCTGCAACGGGATGTAACTGAATTATTGTATGTGGCAGAAGGTTCCAGTCTGACAGAGCGAGAAAAAAAGAGAAAGGGAGAAGTCAAAGTAGGTCCTTCAAGGTCAGACCAAAGACAGCATGCAACATGCAAGGTCACATTCCAGACTAAAAGCAATAAGTGCTTTATTGATGGGAAAAAACACACACTGCAAGCAAGCAGATGTGCAACGGACTGATTAATAATACAACAGATTTGAGTAAGAGAGAGAGTGGGTGTGTGTGTGTCTGCATGCCCTCTGCATTCATATTTCGCTTCTCAACAATGACAACAACAAAAAAAAAACTTTAAAGTCAGAAAAAAAAAAACAGAAACACTCATGAGCATAATTGTTTTGTCCGGATGTGTATCTCCCTCTAAAAAATTGATCCCTGCATGGGAATCTGAAAAATCCATTAGAGTCCATCAGACAAAAAAAGGACAGAATGATAGAGTGCGTACGAGTATGAGCAGTTTATAAAACCCCATCATAGTTTGGCCATTAATGCACATGTCAGCCGATGTTTTATTTTTGGCACAACTCCTTAGTGCAACAACTTGCTTTTAGACATCATCGCTGGTGTCATATTACAACACTGGGAACAAAGGCAAAAGTTTTAAAATAACTATCATAGAGATGTGGAATGCACAGTTTCTTAGTGCACTTCTGGGAATGTTTTATTTTGTTTACCATTCGAAAGCTTTCGGTAAATATATATTTAAAAAATAGTAATGCTTTTAATTTATTGAGGATGCATTCTGTTGATCAAGTTACAGTAATGATTTATTATATATAATATATATTTTTTATATTCGATATATTCATGTTTTTATTTTTTTTATTCAAAAAACCCCTAGTTTAGCTTTGGCATAATATTAACTAATTATTCTTTTTCTTTTTTTCTATAAAATAAAGAAATAAAATCAGTTTGTTTTTAAAACAATTCCCAATATTATAAAGCACATTGTTACTGTTTTTGATCAAATAAATGCAGCCATGATGCAGTTAAAAATTTCATTTTAAAAACACACCACAATCTTTTCATCAGGACTTTTTATCCATTTAAAAAAATCTTATTAACATTTTCTTGACTGTATTTGAACAGAAATTGTCCATTAATGCACATATCAGGCGATTATTTTTGGCACAACCCCTTAATGCAACAACTTGCTTTTAGACATCATCGCTGGTGTCATATTACAACACTGGGAACAAAGGCAAACGTTTTAAAATAACTATCATAGAGATGTGGAATGCACAGTTTCTTATAACCTCGTGCGCTTCTGGGAATGTTTTTATTTGTTTAGTCATATTTGCCCTCATTTACACTGCAAACCTGGTAAACCTGCCCTGGGTGCTGTTCCTCCCTTTTCATACAGTAATACCCAACAAACCTGTTTAAAACCTCGAATAGCTTCTCCAGTCTAATTCTACTGTTTTTCTCTGTGATTCACCTCAGCCTCCCTTTCCATCTTTTTCCTGCTTTAAGCGGCAGTTGGGAATGGCATTGTTTTTAATCATCAGAACCCAGAAATTATTATTATCGCCTCTGACGCGGCAATTAAAACTTCAGGTCAGAGGCACAACGAGCGGTGATCAGCAGCGAAGCTGAGAAGTTTTAATTAGACGATCAGAACCATTAATGCACAAAAAAAGGTGTGCGCTGGGAAATTAACGTGAACGTCTTAATCAGGGTTACCGACTCCGAAGAGGAGTCAAGTGAACAGAGAGCAAAAAACAAATCATTTCCGCACCACTGGGACAAAACTCAATTAAATATGCATGCAGAAAATGGAAATTCGGAGCATCAGCACAGACCGTTGGAAAAAATACGGCAAATTCCGTAGACAGGGTCGCAGACCTGCTTATTGTTATTCTTGTGTAATAAAATCGAAAGAGAGGCCAGATGCTGGGGAACGAGGGGTGTGTGGAGAACAGGTCCGATGCTGACTTTTCCGCTCCCCTTCCCTCAGAGCGATGGGGGAAACAAACTCCTTCCTGCAAGCTGTAAATTAGCAAAATAAAAACAGAGGGGATTATTTCAGCATGTGTGTGTCTGTCCGAGCTTTAGTAGGTGAGGAAATGCCTGCCTCTGCGATGGCCCTTCTTGTCGCAGTGGCTGCACTTAATGAGAAACTGCATTGCAAATATGCAAATTAAAAGGTCAGTTCACCCCAAAATGAAAATTCTGTCATCGTTTGCTCACACCCATGTCCTCGCGAAGCCATAAAACTTTCAGAACACAAATGAGGATAGTTTTTGCCAAATTCTGTCCATTTACATTCCTAACAAGATATAAATCAAGAGGCCTAATTCAAGTCTTCTGAAGAGACAAGCTTTCCTTGTGTGAAGAACTGATTTAATTTAGACTTATTTTAGCATATAAACAGTGTTTACAGCATTCAGATTTGAGGTTTGTCCTCAGATGTCACCTTGGTATGATAATAACAACCTTTTGTGTTCCGAAGAGGAATCTGAAACAATAGAACAAGGGTGAAGAAATTATGACAGGATCTCATGTATCTTCTTTTCATTATTTTGACATTTTCAGAGTCTCCTAACAGCCAAAGGTCCCAGTCCCCTCCTTCCCCCACATGTAACAAAATAAAAGAGTTCATTCAGACACAATCCAGGTCAGTTAATCTGTCAAAAGGATTACGATATCAAAATAAAGCTTTTAAAAGTCAGGCCAGAAAGAAACTGCTCTGACAGGAGGATCTTTAAATAATGAGAAATAATCCAGCGCTGTCCAGGCCTGTTGCGTTTAATGAATGCTCCGTATTACCGGGGTTTTGTCCTTGCATTAGTCAACGTATTTTGAAAGTCTGCATGAAATCAGACAGGGCAGATCAGAGTGTTAGATCACCGTTAAGTCGAGGGATTCGGGTTTAGCAGAGTAAACAGAGTTTGTTTCTAGAACAATCGCGAGCAGTGGCTGCCAGGTGAGAAAGAGTATGTCATATCCCAGATTTAGCGTGCATACTCTTCCTGTCAGAACGAGAGAGAGAGAGAGGGAGAGAGAGAGAGAGGGAAGAACAGGACACGCCAATCTAGGCAGTCATTAACAGCCACTTCCTCACTCTGGTGGGCTGATTGCAGTCAGCACACGTTCATACAAATAATGCACTTCCAACGGCATTATTAGGATTTGAAACACCACTTGATTGGGCATGATATCATTCCGGCACATAAACAGAAGCTCCGCATTAAACGAGACACGCAGGGCCCGGAGAGCCACGTTCAAGGCATCTTTTCTGTCATCCCCGGCGTCCTCCGCCTCACGCTTCTGAAAAGAAACAGGGCTTGTGAGGTCTTTGATGTGCGGGGAGATAAAAAAGAAGAAGCTCTCTCACTCTTATTGTCGAATCTGTTTAGAATAGTTTCTTGACTTTTTCGCGAAGCTTTTCTCCTTATAGAGTAAAAGCATTACGGCGACTCCAGCTCTGCGCTGTTTCCAGTAAAAATATTGTCAGCATTACAATAAACAGGACCTCTTAAAGAAAACAACGTGTTCTCTGATCATCTGCACCGTTCCTTTGTTATTCAGCACTGACAGACGTCTTTGAGGGCCTAAAATAATAGCGTTTCGCTGAAGCGAATGCATTCGGACGCATCAAATCATTGAGGTTCGCTGTTTGTTGCACCTATTTTTCTTAGCACGAGTGCCGGTCCCCAGAGTGGTGGGAGGGATCCCAGAGGAGGCTGTTCTTTTATCTGTGTCCCTACTGATTTTTATCGCTCTGCATGCTATCATGAACACAAACGACTCGGAGTAAACAGCGGTGTTACCATAGCGATCCCCATTGTTGGCCAGAACCGAGGCATATCTATTGCCGGGCATTTATTTAATGCAGCAGCTACTAACTGGTTTAGCATGATCTTTTCTTTTTTTTTTTCTTTTTGAGCACAGGAGCTCCTCATTAGTGCCCTGATCCTCTTTCATTTAAAACCTCAGATCTTATCTCTTAAAAAAAAAAGATGTCTTTCAAGTGCATTGCCTTAATTTGGTATAGAAAAAGTTGGTAATGTAATAAAGTACAATGTTTTTATACAGTATGTAACAATAAGATGTTTAAAAATGTCTTTATTATGATTTTTGAAACCTGTGACTTTTGTAATATAAATAATATTATATTAAATGACCAAAAAATACATTTTGGGTAAAAAAAAAAAAAAAAAAACACGATGACTGTCTATTTGTATATCTTTAAAGTGAATGCTTGCAATATTCAAATCATATACACTCATAGGCCACTTTATTAGGTACAACTTACTAGTACCAGGTTGGACCCTCTTTTGCCTTCAGAACTGCCTTAATCCTCTGTGGCATAGATTCAACAAGGTACTTAGTACTAATGGGCCCAAAGTGTGCCAGAAAAATATCCCCCACACCATTACACCACCACCAGCAGCCTGAACCGTTGATACAAGGCAGGATAGATCCATGCTTTCATGTTGTTGATGCCAAATTCTGACCCTACCATTCAAATGTCGCAGCAGAAATTGAGACTCAGTCCAGAAATCAGACCAGGCAATGTTTTTCCAGTCTTCTATTGTCAAATTCTGGTGAGCCTGTCCTAATTGTAGCCTCGGTTTTCTGTTCTTAGCTGACAGGAGTGGCACCCGGTGTGGTCTTCTGCAGAACTGCTGCTCACTGGATATTTTTTCTTTTTCTGACCATTCTCTGTAAACTCTAGAGATGGTTGTGCGTGAAAATCCCAGTAGATCACTAGTTTCTGAAATACTCAGACCAGCCCATCTGGCACCAACAACCATGCCATGTTCAAAGTCACTTAAATCACCTTTCTTCCCCATTCTGATGCTCAGTTTGAACTGCAGCAGATCGTCTTGACCATGTCTACATGCCTAAATGCATTGAGTTGCTGTCATGTGATTGACTGATTAAAAATTTGTGTTACCGAGCACTTGGACAGGTGTACCTAATAAAGTGGCCGGTGAGTGTATTTTGTGTCAGTTCCTTAAAAATCTACCAGCCACAAGCGGTTGCGTTTCCTCACCGAAGTAAATTTTTACTGCTTGGGTGATTGTTAATTTTGGACACTGGGAAAAACGCACATAAATTGTGGGTAATGGAACGAGATCGCTTCTCAGGGGTCATTTCCTACAAGGAAAAGGAGATTGCAATGCAAAGGAAATCACTAGTTAAAGCATGAAATACTGAGCAGGGTAAACAGCAAATGACCTATACTGTTACGCCCAAATGACCTCAATCTTCCTTTGGAGGTGTTCTGAAAAAATACTTCAGAATTTATGTTTCCACTTCCTAATAGTTTTTGCAGCTGATATTTTTCTTTCTTTCTTTTTTGGGGGGTTTGAAATTGCCGTCCTCAACTAGGTGACCTCTTCAACCCAGGCCTTGCAATTGTCTGAGGTAAAACTGTGCACATCTGAGGTGTACAGATGCATGCGGTGTAGCATGGAGTGTGCATAATTCCTCAGCTCATTGTTTCAGAGAGGAAGTGTTGAGTGTAAATACAGTAACTGAGAAAGCATGTGCCGGGGCCACAGGGTGCAAGGCACATCTACAATACAACAGGTTGACCTTGAGTCCGTGCATATGCTCATTATCCTTTTATAGATTTCAATTTGACATACTTTCTCATCAAAAAACAATATGACATTTTCTTACTCAAGCAGCTGAAATGGCTTTTGTATTGACAGCTTCATGGGATGGTTAGAAATAGCTCATCTCAATGCAGCGTCTAACTACCAGCTAAAGCATTCCACAGACCGTTATACGTCCCGCAGGTTTCCCATTCTTTATTTACTGCATGATAAACATCTAACATTACGAGCGGGCTCGATTTTAAGCCTGGAAAACCTATTAAAAGTGAACTTTGCTAAATCTTTGCATCAGATTTGTGGCGAAAGGGTGACTTCGCAGTGAGAGAATTCTGCCCTTAAAAAGGCATCTCTGGAAATGGACGGACCCAGAACAGCTGCAGGGGGGGGGGGTTGACATAGAGATGCATATTATAGATAGCACATTGGGGTGAAATAGCAAATGACCAGGCCCATGAAGAATCTTCCAAAGCAGATTTCCACAAAATAGTCTGCCCTAAAATGCTGTTCTTATGGAATTAAAAGAATAGTACACCCCAAAATTAAAATTTGCTCAGCTTCAAGTGGTTACAAACCTTTATGAGTGAGTTTCGTCCGATTAACACAAAAGAATATATTTTGAAAAGAGCTGAAAACCTGTAACTCTTGATTTCCATAGTTGGAAAAACAGCTATGGAAGTCAGTGGTTACGTTTCCTGCTTTAATCAAAATATGTATTTTGTTTAACAGAAGAAAGACTTGTATAAAGGTTTAAACGAGTAAATGGAGACTAAATTAACTTTTTTTTGTGAACTATCACTTAAAGGTGTGTTTTCAGCAATCTGATTAAGGTGATCTGAAGGGCTCCTATTATCCTTATTAGTAAGTCGCTTTAGATTTAGTGTCTGCTATATGAATCAATTCGATTATACATGTAATGTAATTGTTAGGTAAATCTAAATGCCAAATGCATTTTAAGTCAGTCCATTATGGACACTTCCAGAGGTTGTCAGTAACACATTTGCCCACATTGCTTTCATAGTGTAGGTGCTCTTGTGGTTGAAGGTGTGTAATGTTAGCTAAAATGGATTTAAATTTTGCCACTTGAAAACGCTTGAAGTTTTGATTTAATGGCAAATATTTTATCTTCTGGTGCATATACATAGCAAAATCCTCTGAGTAAATTCAGAGAGTGTTTGGTCACTCTTTAAAT